>NW_022436996.1:2326225-2428119 GCF_009761245.1 Sapajus apella
TCTCTTTTACTCTCTCTCATTCTCTCTCAACATGTTTGAATGTTTAAGTAATGCAGCAGCATTAATTGAAATAATTAGCTTCTGTGTGTGTATAGCCTATGGGTGTACTGGGTAACCTTAGAAGTAGTACCATAATGAATATAAATTATGTTTTGTTGTTTAAGTTTAAAACCTCCAGAGTTCTTTTAATTTATTTTAAAATATTGTCATCTTTGACCTTAATAATTCAACTCAATTGTTTTAGATACTATTTTCATCTTCATGATAAAAAATTAGTGTGTCACTTTTTGTGGCAGTTACTTTCCTGTTGATTCCAATCTTTTTAAAAAGTCTTCGATTACTCTTAAGAGCACAGATAATATAGTTGTTTCATTTTTGCTGGGTATCAAATTGCAATATCTTTTTATCCTGAAAAATAAAAATAAAGAGATTGAAAAAAAAAAAGACATGTCTTCTACAGCCTTTTCATGGAACTTGTGACCAGCCAGAAGCACTTAGTGTTATCATCAGTCCTTGAGTCTTCCTGTCTATAACCAAGTTGAATTTGCCAGGGAATTTTAGGAAGGTGCCAAGGTTTAGGGTGGTATTTATGGATGCTTCTTTGGAGTGGTTGCTTCTTTAGACTATCTAGAGTAGCATTCAGTCAGAGGCATTTCCAGATCATTGGCAAGGTGATATGCTAATTTGGTCATTACACTCTTTCATATAACACACTTAATGATATATGGAAGCTCACGTCAGATTTTCTTATGTCCTCTAAATTACTTTTATCTAGGCATTCTTCTAGGTTCTGGCAATGGCAGTCCTACAAATACTACTTGCTGTTAGTTCCATCACTGAAGGGAGAATATTTTGAATTTACCAGACTCTGGACCACTTTGAGAAATGTCTGGGGTTAGTGTGAAAGGGATCAAATATAATCAACAAATATTTGTGTCCAAGAATCTGAAATAGTCAGAGATTCCTTGTTGTAATTTATTCAGCTTCTTGAGCCCTTTAATCACAATTTATGACAATAAAATGTGGCCCAAATAAATTATTTTTTTTGCAAGATGAGATGAGGTGACTGTAAGAGATATATGCTAATATAAAATCAGTAAATGAGGAGCACTTTGGAATAACAAACTATAGAATGAGTTAAATATCCTATATTTTATGAAATCTAGAGAGAGAGAATTGTTCTAGAAAAATGATCCAAATTGGCTGGGCACAGTGGCTCATGCCTGTAATCCCAGCACTTTGGGAGGCCAAGGCGGCCAGATCACCTGAGGTCAGCAGTTTGAGACCAGTCTGGCCAACATGGTGAAACCCCATCTCTGCTAAAAATATAAAGATTAGCTGGGCATGGTGGTGGGTACCTGTAATCCCAGCTACCCAGGAGGCTGACATAGGAGAATCGCTTGAACCCAGGCAGCATAGGTTGCAGTGAACCGAGATCATGCCAAGTACTTCAGCCTGGGCAGTAGAGCGAGTCTCTGCCTCAAAAAAAAAAAAAATCCAAATTTGTGTAATGGAAGATGAATTTAATATACCCGAGCTACTTTCTCAACTACAACCTAGATAGATGATGGTATTCCTAATAGTATCTTATATAAACCTGAAGGTTAAAAAATTATCGTAACATCCAGTTTAAATCTAGTAGCTTATATCTAAAGTAGAAAAACAGCCAAATCATTATTTTAATTGTACATAGCATTATATAATGTTCCTAAAGTTGATTGTTTAATAATTTCCATCTTGCAGTCATTAATAATGAAAGTATATTTGCATTTTCACAATTGTGTTGGATTTCAAAAGTTTCACATTACTGGGTCAATAGCCATATTTTTGTGGATATGTCACAAGTAAAAAGAAACTATTTTTTAATAATTATAGTGTTACAAGTGGAATAGACACAGATAGTGTTTATGTATGCGCTGTCTGTCTCCTTTGTAGATAGTAACAGTGTTAGTCCATGCTGAAATAGATACATTAGAGATTTGAATGTCCTGGCTTCAGTTTCCAAATGCTTTCTGGAGTTTGCCTCATCAGCATTGGCTCTATGGTATACAGTAAATGGTGTTTGCTTAGAGAGATGGAAACTGTTTGCTCTGTGAATTATTAGGAGCTTTGGGCTTTAACAACGTTGTTTGCGTAAGTGATTAGAAATAATTTATAGTATTTGAGTGACCTCACATTCTTGGCAATAGAGATCACTTTGGTCATACTTAAAGTAATAAGTATAATCAAATTTTTAAAGAGCTACTTGGATAATATTTTCTAATCAAACTTCTTTTTGGTTATATGCTAAATTAAAAGTTAAATGTAACATTAATCTGTTTATGCTAGAGGTATCTACTGCCAAATAGTATTCATTATGAGACAAAGTTTAGGACATTGTTTAGGAAGATAATTGTATTGCATCAGTTATTTGAAGGGCTTGCATATCTAATTGGAAATTTGTATTTATTTTAAAAAATACATTTTATATTTTAAAAATAAATAGTATCTCCCCTTTTATATGTAGGCTATCTTATATATTAAGAAAGTTATAAGGACAGCTTAGTTACTGAATAAATACTGGACTTTGGGGAATTCTGTTATCTTGGAAGCAAAATATTTTTAATACCACACTAGTTTTTCAGCTTAAGAATAAAGCTGGGAAAAGTTGCCTTCAGCTATTAGTTTTCCTGAATCCAAACAGACGGGTGGGGCAGGATCAAAAATACTTATTTGATCAAAGTTATTGGCTCGGAAGGTATTCTTACCTATGTAAGAAAGATGAAAGGTGTTGTTTTATTGCATGTTAGTAACAGTGTAATTTTGAACTAATTGGTGTTGGACTGCCAATCACCTAAGGGGAATGCAAACAGATACTCTTACAATTTCCTTTGAGGTAGTGAAATCTTATGTTGGGGCTAGAAGAAAAACAGAATAATACCATTAAATTGACCTTAAATGAGCTGCTTTGTGGTTTTCTTGGAGAATCCCTTTTTATTTTTCATGACTTGTCTAAACAGGTTTTGTCTACCAATTTGACTTATTGACTAGACAATGCTGACATTGAACATTTTAGATTCATTTGGAAATAAAGTAATGATAATGCAGTTCCTCAGGATATTTTAAATTTTGGTGCAACTTACATCCACATAATACCTCAGTGTTTGTTTGCAGTATGTCATAGTTTTTTATGATAGTCATTGTTTTCTTCTGGTCATTTATAATGAAATATTCTACTCAAAAAAGCTTACATTTCTCCCTTAGGTATTGCTCTATTACCTTATGATAAAGGTTGGTTTTGTCCTTGAATAATGTGTCATCCCAGATGAATCTAGTCATTTAATAAAAGTATAATTTATTTGAGGACAACAAGAATGCAGTTTTGATTTTTATATGCAAGTCAGTCAATAAATATTACCCTATTGTGTGCCTAGTGTTGTATCACCTGCAGACAGAAGCATAGCATTTCAGAAATGCCATTTTAGTTATTTTCCTTTGAAAAATCATACATTGAGTGGTCTAGACGTTTGTATTGAGCTCTGTAAACATACCCACAAAGTAGGCAGTTATGTCTTTTCACTTAATTTCAAATTGGCAGCAGGAATACTGTCTATTCTGATATCCATTCTCTTTCGAAATTTTGAATACTTATGAGATTTTTTTTTCTAGCCTTCAACTGGTTACCAGAATGATACATCTTTGCATGAATGGGGAATGAATGTAGTTTGGAATTATATTTCTATTTAATGAGATATAGAAGTTAAATGAGCATTAATTACATATACACAATTTAAATTTTAAAGAATGGAGATAAAAGTAAAATTATTTATTACTAAAACTATTATACAGTTTAAACTTTGATTCAGAGCCCCCTGAAAATCTTACAGAACTATGCTGTCTTTCTGTAAATCACATTATATGGAAATGCCCATTCATTCTGTAACTTAATTGCTTCCCCCTTGCTTTGGCTGCCAGAAACTCAAAACTAATTTTGTAATCGAAGTTTAGTAGCTTTTGTCACATTACCTGGATATTTCTGTACTAGCTTTATCCCTCCTGTCATAAATATATCCATCATATATTAACAAGTAAAACGATTAAACTCATGAGCTCTGAAAATATCGTATAACATTTCAGTTGGATTTGAGACCTCAGGTTCTTCAAAAGAGAGGGTACTCGATTGCTGTCTCTTCAGTGATGGGCAGAAGTGAGCAAAGAAATACAAAAGGAATGGGATTTACTTCTCCTAGAAACCTGGGATAGGACTGGAGTTTTGTGATTCCCTGAAGAGGCTTAGAAAAAGAGGACTTTGAATTCCCTTAGTGAGATTGCATTTGCCCTTGTGTTGCAAAGGTTTGTCTGAACTTGCTGGCCTTGCGTTGTTGGGCCGAATTCTATTTCCAGTCTTTCCCTTTGAGAAAGGACCACACTTTGCACCTAGACAGACCCAGTGAGGTTTCCTCCTTCTAAGTTAGTTTCTCTGGCCAGTTGATCCCTAGTCCCTAGGAACAGGAATTGCTGGTTTGTCATTGTTTGGGGGAGTGTCTGATATGATTAGAGATGAAGGGACCAACAGAGGTGGATAGAGAAAAAGTACCAGTTGTTTAAGCTTGAGTGAGGAAGACCAAGATAAGTGTCTAGAACATGTGGTTTCCATTTAATGGGAGAGACATACCTAATCCTCAAAAGTCATAAGAACGTCCAAGGAAATGTCATTAGAACAGAAAAAAGACTGATGCCGAGAACTTGAAAAAAATTAAAAGCTTAATAGATAAACAAAAAAGGAGGGCCGGGCGCGGTGGCTCAAGCCTGTAATCCCAGCACTTTGGGAGGCTGAGGCGGGTGGATCACGAGGTCAAGAGATCGAGACCATCCTGGTCAACATGGTGAAACCCCGTCTCTACTAAAAATACAAAAAATTAGCTGGGCATGGTGGCGTGTGCCTGTAATCCCAGCTGCTGGGGAGGCTGAGGCAGGAGAATTGCTTGAACCCAGGAGGCGGAGGTTGCGGTGAGCCGAGATCACGCCATTGCACTCCAGTGTGGGTAACAAGAGCGAAACTCCGTCTAAAAAACAAAACAAAACAAAACAAAAAAACAAAAAAGGAAATAGTCCTTGTGATAGTCAAAATAATGGTTTTCTAACGTCCAAGTCCTAATTTCCAGAATTTGTGAATATGTTACCTTACATGGCAGAAGGGACTTTGCATGTGGGATGAAGTTAAGGATCTTGAGATTATCCTGGATTATGTAGCGGGCCCCGTGTAATCACAAGTGTTGGTATAAGTGAAGACAGACGGTCAGAGAAAGGAGACATTAGTAATGGAAGAAGAGGTTGGAGTGATTCAAGGAAGGGACCATGACTCAAAGAATGCAGGTGGCCCCAGGGGCTGGAAAAGACAAGGAATGGTTTCTCCCCTAGAGTCTCCAGAAGGATTACAGTCCTGCTAGCACCTTGATTTTAGGACTTCTCACTTCCAGAGCTGTAAGACAACAAATTTATGTTGTCTTGAGCCAGAACTTTATGGTAATTTGTTGCAGCAGCAACAGGAAACTAATGTAGTCCTTTGAAGATTGAATTAATCATCTGGCAGAATCAAGAGGAAGAACTATTTTGTATCACACACCAAAAGTACAAAGAGAAGGAAACTGTTAATGAAACGGTAGATGTGGGCGGCAGCGCTAAGATACTGAATGTAAATAATTGGCATCTAGAAGGATAGAAAGAACAAGTAGAAAAAATAGGTAAATAGAAAATAGAAGAAAATATCAATGAGCTGAAGAAAGACTTGAGTTCAGGTTAAAAGGCCACAGAGTCCTAGGCAAGGTTATTCAATAGAAAATAAAAAGAACTGGATTTAATATGTAAGATTCCTGAATTCCAAGAATGATGGAAAAAGAAAAAGCCCTGACATACTTTCACATAGATTCCAGACAAAGAAGACAGAGATGAACAACAAGTTTCCCATTTGCAACCTGCTACTGGTTGCTGAATAGTACCTATAGTGGTAAGGGAGGAATAAAGACTGCAGTTAAAAACTCAGCTGAGTGTGGTGGTGTGCACCCGCAGTCCCAGCTACTCGGGAGGTGGGAGTATAAGCTTGAGCCCAGGAGTTTGAGTCTAACCTGGGCACTAAAATAAAGTAAGACCCTGTCTCTTAAAAAAAGAAAAGAAAAGAAAAAAGTTCATATATTCCCAAAGATGTCATTCTTTTGTTCATTTTTCACTTGTATATTATCTAATTTGTGCCAAGCACTATTCTAACTTCCATATTGAAGGAAAAATTTGGCAATAGTCTTGAACTAAATATTTTTAAAACAATCTCAGCAAGATCCAGGAGTTGAGGGCATGGGTGGGAAGCAGTGAGAGAATCATTAAAGCGTGGTGAGAACTTCACCTTGGTGTGGGGTAAGTTACTCAAAAAAGTATCCCTGTGGAGGCTAGTATTGTGTGATGCTGATATTATAATGAAAAGCATGTCTGAGTATTAAAAATGGGAAAGTAACCATTGAACTACCAAATTAACATGGAGGAGAAAGGATAGAAGTTTCACTAGCTGGGAAAGAAGAAAACAAAGAAATGAAGAGCAAATTAAAATAAGCAGAAATTACAAAGTTACATAAAAAAGAGAAAGAGCACCAGTCTTCCTGTTTAAGTCAGCTTGTGGATGGCAGTACTTTTAGTCCCTTGATGTCATTGTTGACCTGCTGGAAAATCTCACTTCATATGAATGATCTTTTTAATGTATTGTTGAATTTGGTTTGCTAGTATTTTGTTGATAATTTTTGCATCAATATTCATCAGAGATGTTGGCCTGTAGTTTTCTTTCTTTGATGTCTTGGTATCAGGGCAATACTGGCCCCATAAAATGAGTTAGGAAGTATTTTCTCTTCCTCTGTTTTTCAGAATAGTTTGAATAGGATTGGTATTAGTTCTGTTTTAAATATTTGGTAGACTTCAGCAGTGAAGCCATCAAGTCCTGGGCTTTTCTTTATTGGGAGACTTTTTATTACAGCTTTGATCTTGTTACTTATTATTGGTCTGTTTAGGTTTTGGATTTCTTCCTGGTTCAATCTTGGTAGGTTGTATGTGTCTAGGAATTTGTCCATTTTTTTCTAGACTTTCCAATGTATTGGCATGTAATTACTCATAGTAACTACTAATGATCCTTTGAATTTCTGTGATATCAGTTGTACTGTCTCCTCTTTCATCTCTAATTTTATTTGGATCTTACCTTTTCTTGGTCTGGCTAAAGTTTTGTGAACTTTTCAAAACAACTTTTTGTTTCACTGATCTTTTGTATTCTTCATTTCAATTTTATTTCTGCTTTGATCTGTATTATTTCTTTCACTAATTTTGGGTTTGGTTTCCTCTTGCTTTTCTAAGATGCATCATTAGATTATTTGAAGTTTTTTCTCTTTTTCATGTAGGCACCTATAGCTGTAAACTTCCCTCTTAGTACTGCTTGTGCTGTATTTCTTAGGTTTTGGTATGTTGTGCTTCCATTATAATTTGTTTTAAGAAAGTTTTCAATTTCCCCCTTAGTTTCTTCATTGACCCACTGGTCATTCAGGAGCAGTTTGTTTAATTTCCATGTGCTTGTATGGTTTTCAAAATTCCTCTTGTTGATTTTTAGTTTTGTTTCATTATGGTCAGAGAAGATGCTTGACATTATTTCAATTTTTTGAATGTTTTAAGACTTGTGTTGTGACCTAACATATGGTCTGTCCTTGAGAATGATCCGTGTGCTGAGGAGAATATTTATTCTGATATCCATTAGATGAAATGTTCTGTAAATATATAGCAGGTCCATTTGTTCTACAGTGCAGATTAAGTCTGATGTTTCTCTTTGATTTTCTGTTACTGGAAGATCTATCCAGTGCTGGGGTGCTGAAGTCTTCAGCTATTCTTATATTGAGGTCTATCTTTCTCTTTAGCTCTAATAATATTTGCTTAATATATCTGGATGTTCCAGTGGGCACATACATATATACAATTGTTATACCCTTTTGCAGAATTGGCTCCTTTATCATCATATAATGACTTTCTGTGTCTCTTCTTAAATTTGTTGTCTTGAAATCTATTTTGTCTGGTACAAGTATAGCTATTCCTGCATTTTTCTTGTTTCTGTTAGCATGGAATATCTTTTTCTGTACCTTTATTTTCAATCTATATGTATCTGTATAGGTAAAGTGTATTTCTTGTTGGTAACATATAATTGGGTTTTGCTTTTTTATCCATTCAATCACTATGTCTTTTGATTGGAGAGTTTAGTCCATTTACATTTAGTGTTATGATTGATAGTAAGGACTTCCTCCTGCCATTTTGTTATTTGTTTTCTGGTTGTTTTGTATAGCCTTCTCTTTCTTCTTTTGTTTTTGTCTTCCTTTTACTGAAAGTGATTTTCTCTGGTAGTAGGATTTAATTTCTTGCTTTTTATTTTTAAAGTATCCATTGTATGTTTTTCAATTTGATATCATGAGGCATGCAAATAATATCCTATAACCCATATTTTAAACTGAGGACAATTTAACACATTGTGTAAACAAACAAGCAAAAAGAAAACTAATACAAACTCTACACTTTAACTTCATCCCCACACTTTTAATCTGCACCGTAGAAACTTTCTGTTGTTTCTCTTTGTCTTACTCTACTGTCTCTGTCTTGAAAAGTTATTGTAGTTATTATTTTTGATTGGTTCATCACTTAGTATTTCTACTTATTATAAGAGGAGTTTACACATCATAACTACAGTGTTACGATATTTTGTGTTTTTCTGTGTTTCCTTACTATTACCAGTGAGTTTTATATCTTCAGGTGATTTCTTATGGCTCATTAACATTCTTTTCTTTCAGATTGAAGAACTCCCTTTAGCATTTCTTGTTGGACAGGTCTGATGTTGATGAAATGCCTCAGCTTTTGTTTGTCTGGGAAAGTCTTTCTGTTTCATACCTGAAGGATATTTTCACCAGATATACTATTCTAGGGTGTAAGTTTTTTTCCTTCAGCACTTTATACATGTCGTGCTACTCTCTCCTGGCCTGCAAGGTTTCTACTAAAAAATCTGCTTCCAGGTATACTGGAGCTCCATTGTATGTTATTTGTTTCTTTTCTCTTATGGCTTTTGGGATCCTTTCTTTGTCCTTGACCTTTGGGACTTTGATTGTTTGAGGTAGTCGTCTTTGAGTTAAATCTACTTGGTATTCTATAACCTTCTTGTTCTTAAATTTCAGTATAAAGATACTGAAATTCTTTCTTTCTTTAGGTTTGGGAAGTTCTCTGATATTCTCCCCTTGAATAAACTTTTTAACCGGTCTCTCTTTAACTCTTTTTTTGCCACCAATAACTCTTAGATTTGCCCCTTTTAGGCTATTTTCTAGACATTGTAGGCATGCTTCATTCTTTTTTATTTTTTTTTCCTCTACTATGTATTTTCAAATTTGCCTTCAAGCTCACCAATTCTTCCTTCTGCTTGACCAGTTCTGCTATTAAGAGATTCTGATGCATTCTTCTGTTTGTCAGTTGCATTTTTCAAACTCTAGAATTTCTGCTGAATTCTTTTTAATTATATCAATCTCTTTGTTAAATTTATCTGATAAAATTCTGAATTCCTTCTCTGTATTATCTTGAATTTCTTTGAGTTTCCTCAAAACAACCATTTTGAATTCTGTCTGAAAGGTTATATATCTCTATTTCTCCAGGATTGGTCCCTGGTGCCTCATTTAGTTTGTTTGGTGAGTTCTTGTTTTCCTGGATGGTCTTGACACTTGTGGATGTTCATCAGTGTCTGGGCATTGAAGAGTTATATATCTGTTGTAGTCTTCACAGTCTGGGCTTGTATGTGCCTGTCTTTCTTGGGAAGGCTTTCCGGATATTCAAAGGAACATGGGCCCGTGGCCCAATAATGCTGTGGTTCTTGCAGACTCATAGTGGTAATGCCTCAGTGGCTTTAGATAAGATCCGGAAGAATTCTCTGTATTACCAATAAGAGATTCTTGTTCTTTGTTACTTGTTGTTGTTTTTCTTGTTACTTTCTCCCAAATAAATGGCATCTCTCTGTGCTGAGCTTCCTAGAGCTGGGGTTGGGGTGATGTAAGCACCCCAGTGGCCACCACCACTGGGACTATGCTGGGTGAGACCTGAAGCCAGCACAGCACTGGGTTCCGCTCAAAGCCCACTGTAAACACTGCTTGGCTGCTGCCTGTGTTCTCTCAAGGCCCTAGGGCTCTATGATCAGTAGGGGGGAAGCCAGCCAGGTTGTATCCTTCCCTTCAGTGTGAAAAGTTCCCTGAGACCCAGGGTGGGTCCACAGATGCTGTCTGGGGAGCAGAGTTTGGAGTCAAAAACTTTAGAAATCTAGCTGGTGTTCTGTTTTACTGCAGCTAAACTGGCCCTCAAACCACAAGACAAAGTCCTTCCTACTCTTTCCTCCTCCTTCCACAGGCTGAGAAGACTCTCCCACAGGCTACCACCACCAGCAGCCCATGGGGAGTTCTGCCAGGCCACTGCCAATGGTCACTTAAAGCACAGAGGCTCTGCAGTCAGCTTGTGGTGAATGCTGCCAGGGCAGCGGGCTTCCCTCTGTCCCAGGCAGGTCTATAAATGCTGTTCAATAGCCTAGGCCTGGTTTCAGGGGCCCCAAGAGCTCACCTGATACTCTGTCTCACTGGGGCCAAGCTAGTACCTAAGCTGGAAGACAAAGTACCCTTTACTTTTCCCTCTGCTTTTCTCAAGCAGAAGGAGTCTTTCACTGTAGCCACCGTAGCTGGGAATGTGCTGCCTCAGACCTGAAGCCAGCATGTCTCAGTCTCCCCAAGGCCCATTGCATACTAACTGGGTATCACTCCTGGATCTTTGGGACCCAGGGGCTCTTCAGTAGGTGATAGATCCTGCTGGAACTGAGTCCCTCCCTTCAAGGTAGCAGGTTCCCTTCTGGCCCAGACATATCCAGAAATATCATCTAGAAGCTAGGGCCTAGAATAGGGCCCTGATGACTATGCCCAGCACCCTATTGTACTGTGGCTGAGTTGGTATCCAAAATGCAAGACAGAGTCCTCTTTACTCTTCACTTTCCTCTCTTCAAGCAGAAGGAAGAAGTCACTTTCCTTGCTGTGAGCTGTGCTGCCTGGGGTTGGAGGAGGGGTGGTGCAAGCACTCCCTTAGCCACTCTGCCTGGTCATGGGCTGCCCTAGTCCACTGGCTCTAAGCCCAGCCCAGCACCAAGGCTATCTAGGAATTGCAGTTCTTGTGTCGTAGACTACTTTTCAAGTTTACTTAGGGTCCCAGAGCACTGTAGCCCACGATGGTGAGGCTTGCTGAGAAACTCAAGTTTTGACCACTGGGATGGGCAATTCCTTTCTGGCTAGGGCTGGTCCACATGCTCCCCCTGTGGGCATGCACTGGCTACGCCCAGCATAGCTTTGCTGTCTGCTGTGACTGGGCAGCACTGAGTGCAATGCCAAGTCTCCCATTTGCTGTGCGCTCCCTACTCCAAGTATACAGTTTTTCTCCACACCACACGGCCACTGCTGGAATGGAGGAGGGGTTGGCTTCGGCAATTCAAGGCTGTCTTTCCTACCCTCTTCAGTGCCTCTATCAGCAATATGTAGTAAAACCAGGTACCGTAAATGCTCACCTGATTTTTAGTTCTTATGACAGTGCTTTTTTGTGTGTAGTTAAAATTTCATGCTCCTGCAGCAGGGACAGTCAGTAGAGGCTTCTGTTTAGTCATCTTGCTCCACCCTCCTACGGCTTCAGTGTTAAATGTGAGCAGACAACTAAGGCTCACCAAACATCCAAGGAAAGCCTCCTATATGCATCAAACAAGAGTGCTTGGAGGAGATAAAATATGCATGCGAGAAGAATGTCTCAAAATAAATCCGTCAGTATGCAGGCGGAGATAGAGATTACATTCACGAGAAAGACCAGGTTTCATAAAAATTGGGTATTCAGTGAGCAGAAAAGCATTCCTGAAATTTAGAAATAACAAAGCAAAAAGATTGGAAGGTGAAGAACTTTTCCAGAAGATAGGTCAAAATGATAAAAATAGGTAAAATAGGAGAGAAGAATTAAAACTATTAGAGAACCAGCTCAGGAGATCCAATGTTCAACTTACAGGAGTTCCAAATAGAGGAGAGAAAATGTGGTGGAGGAAGTGATAAAATCAAGAAAATTTCACAGATCTGAAGGACATGAATTTGGAGATTGAAAAGGGTCATCTGGTGCCCAACACAATACATGAAAATGCTCTCAGCAAGAGCACAGGGGACAAAGATCCTACATAGTTTGAAAGGGAAATGAAAAGCAGTTCACATTCAAAAAGAATGAAGCAATGCCTTCAGAATTCTGAAAAAGAATTAGTTTTGACCTTAATTTTTATACTGAAACTATAATGTAAGAGCAAAGGTAAAGTATTCAGACTTGCATAGTCTTTAAAAATTTACCTCACAATCAGCTTTTCTGAGCAAACCACTGGAGGATATGCACCATCTAAACAAGGGAGCAAATAAGAAAAGATATGGGCTGTGTAGGAAATAAGAGATGCCCCACAGGAGGGGCAGGCAGGCAGTCCCAGGGTGAAAGGGGGCCAGAGGCACAGAGGGCAGTCCATCTAGGGTGGGCAGGTCTAAAGACACCAGGAGAAATTTCTTCAAGAAAATGAAGTTGATAGTATAACCCAGGAATATAAAAACCAAGGGAAAATGATGTTTGGCAGGATGTTTTGGGTTTGAATTTGTGTTAAGTATGTAGTGGAAAACTAAGTAAAAGAAATTATTGCTAATTCTCGGGCTGGGAAGAATGTTAAGGAAGGAAGGACAGCTGGTCATAGTTCACTTTGTGGATGAGCATTTTGGTTGTTATAATAACGTAGACATTGAATATCAATCTAGCTAAAATGATCGTCATGGCCAAATTGAGAGAAAGGGAGGAGTGAAGAGGTGTGTGGCTCAGACACTTGCCTCCTCACTTGCCACAGTGGGAATGCTCTACGCAGGACATCCATAAGTTGCAGTAAGAAGACAAATGCCAGAAGAACCAGCTGGACAGCGACTTTTGAGAAAGTGGATTCAGGAGGGAGAAGACATGTGACAACAAACCCGTGCATGTGTTTGATACTTTGAACTAATGTGCATGTTTCATTTTATAAAGACAGAGTCTTTAAAAAATTACTTAAAATATAGAAAGTATAAAATGAAGTTTGTCAGCTATTAAACTAAATTGTACTGAATGCAAGCTCTGTGTTTTGCTAAGTGTAAACGGACTGAATTTGACTGTGAAAGAACAGGTTATCATATTGGATTATTCAACCTGTATTTATCATTTTTGCTAGAAGCATCTATTGCCCTTTCTTTTAGTAGAGAAAGGGCATCTGATTTGGATTTGTGGATTTCCCTGGCTAGATGAGATTGGTGGAACTGCTCATCAAAGTTCTTGGCTCTCCAAGAAACCAACATGTGACTCTAAGCTATGCCATTAGGACGCCTGCTTCCTAGACTTTTATTCCTAATCATAGTGACATACAGACAGAGAGTACTCGGACTGAGTCATCCCAGCTGTTACAATATGAGGAGACTATCCATCTGCTCTGCCACCTGGAACTCTCAGCTGCCCATTTCCTCTACTTTCTTTACTGGAAAATTTTCCTACTGGATCTATCTTCTGAATTCCCTTTCTGTTTTAACTAGTGAGTCTATTTCAGTTGCGTATAGCCAATGAACTCTAACTGATATAGGTTAAACCTCAAGTAAGATTCAGCTGGGTAAGAGAAAAAGAAAGATTAAAATTAAAGGTGTGTGTATAAATGTATGCAAGTAAGCAAGCAAGATAGGTAAAAACAAAAGAAAGTAGAACTTAAAGTCCACAAAACAGAATTTAAGTTGAAAAGCATTAAAAACAAACAGGGTCATTATGAAATGATAAAATATATGATTCATAAGGAAGATGTAACAGTCTAGGATGGGAAAAAAAAGAAAACAACCCCTAGCAAACAGAATCCCCCAGTCTCAGCAGTCAAATACAAATGCTTATTGGGAAAAAAAAAAAAAAAAAAAGACACTCTTAAAAACTGAGAGAACTTAAAGTCCAGTTGTAGTGGGGATTTTAATTTCTCTGTTTTGGAATTTAACAGATAAAATAGAAAGAATGCAAAGATCTGCCATTAGAGAAACAAGCAGGAAATATGAATAGGGAAATTTTAGGTGATAAACATACAGAAATATGTTCAACCACATTTAGGGAAATGCATATTAAAGTAACAATAAGAAAACATTTTTCAACCATTATATTGCTAGCATTCAAGAGTTATATCATCCAGTGCTCAAGAAGATATTGGAAAATAGATACTTTCAAAGCTATTGATAGAAATGTAAATTACTACAATAGTCTATACAGTGTTTTGGGGAAGTAACCTGTAAATGTTCATGCCCTTTGACTCAGCAATCTAAGTTTTGGGAATCTGTCTTACAGAAATAATTATAACCAAAATGTGTTGGACATGCATACAAGAATGTTTATTTCAACACTGTTTATAGTGGCAACAAAGTTGAAAACTTGAATATTTGTAAAGGGAATAATTCTGCATAAAGATGTAGAACGTCTGTACTATGGAATGCTATTCAGCTATCACCTTGGACATGCAATTGACTAGGAAAGCAAATAGCAAAGTAATATGTCTGATTGACCCCATTCATATAAAATATGTAATAAAAACCATGTATATGATAGATAATGTATGTATGAATGTGCTTCTGAATGTGAAGGAAGGTATGGGAGCATCAGCCAAGCTGTTCATAATTGTTATTTTAAGAAGGTGAGATGGAGAAAAGGAGATCTTGATTTTTTTCACTTTTTATAGTAAGCCCAATATGTTTTTGTAATTAAGAAAAGATTATTAATAGATCAAATTAGAACTTTACCACGTTAAGAAATTTTCTTGGAAACGTGGTGTTTACTTTTAATATTTTTATTTCAATAGCTTTTGGGGTGCCAGTGGTTTTGGGTGACATAGATGTGTAGTGGTTTATAGTGGTGTAGTCTGAGATTTTAATGCACCCCTCACTGGAGTAGCATACATTGTACCCAATATGTAGTTTTTTTATCCCGTGCCCCCACCCAACCCTCGCCCTTCTGAGTCTCCACAGTCCATTGTATCACTCTGTAGAAACGTGTAGTGTTTAATCAGCAAGAACTTGGAAGTTTTAATTGGTAAATATATGGATGTGCTTTCCTCTGAATCACAGCAGCATTTGTTTTTATTTTCAATTAGCAGGATTTGACGTGTTATTTTATATTTTAATTAAAGGGCTACCTGTTCTATAGTGTTAGGGGTTCTGTTATACTTCTAAATATTTTTGCTTTGAGTAGGGCTGTCTTCCTCGGTGGAATACAACGTAATGGAGTTGGAACAAGAACTTGAAAATGTGAAGACTCTTAAGACAAAATTAGGTATTGTACTTTTTTTTTTTGTTGACTTATATATTGGTCTTGGTTTCTTATTAAAGACTTTACTGTAGTCGGAAACATTAGAAAATTTATGAAATCTTTGTGTTAAAACTTTCAACCTCTCCCGAATCATTAATAAAGACTATCTTTTAGTTTGGGGAGAGGATAAGTTTATATTTACTGACTTTTTTGTTTTATGTATATACAAAATGACTTTTCAAAGGTTGATGTTCAAAGATGTTACTCCATTACCTTCTCACTTACATTATTTCTGATAAGTCATCTGTCATACTTATCTTTTAATGTGTCTTTTTTCTCTATCTGCTTTTAAGATGTCTTTATTATTGATTTTGAACAATTTGATTGTGATATGCCTTAAAGTAGTTTTCTTCATGTTTATTAGAGCTAGGAGTTTATAGTTTTCAACTAATTTGGAAATATTTTGACAATTACTTCTCCAAATATTTTTTCTTTCCCTTTCATGCTTCCCTTTTCAGGGACTCCAATTACAAGTATTTTAGGCTATAGCTCAAGGATGTTGCTATATTTTTTAGGTTTTGTTTGTTTGTTTTTGCTGTGTTTCATTTTGGTTAGTTTCTATAGCTGTGTCTTCACTTTCACCAATCTTTTCTTCTGCATGTCAAATCTGCCTTTAATCTCATCTAGTGGTTTTTGCCTTTTAGTTTTTCTACAACTGCAGTTTTCATCTCTAGAGGGTCCTTTTGGGCCTGTTTTGTATCTTCTATTATGTCTCTAATTAACACATTCAATCTGTGTCCTCCATCTTTGTGAAAATATAGAGCATAGTTATGACAGCACTTCTAATGTTTTTGTCTGCTACTTCTAATGTTTGTATTAATTCTTGATATGTTTTGATGGATTGATTTTTCTCTTCATAATCAGTAGTATTTTTGTGCTTCTTTGCATGCCTGGGAACTTTTTATTAGAAAATAGACATTTTGAATTTTACCTTGTCAGATGAGATTTTACCTTGTTGGATGCCTCACTTATAGTATTTTTTTTTTTTCATTTTTTTATTTTTTGAGACAGAGCCTCACTCTGTTGTCCATGCTGGAGTGCAATGGTGCAGTCTCAATTCACTGCAATCTCCGCCTCCCCAGCTCAAGCAATCCTCCCACCTCAGCCTCCTGAGTAGCTGGGACCACAGGTGCATGCCAGCACAGCTGGCTAATATTTTGTATCTTTTGGTAGAGATGGAGTTTTGCCATGTTGTATCTCTTGGTATATATATTTTTTCAGGGTACATACTAGATATGGAACTGCAAGATCATTGTATATGTGCCTGTGCAACTTTTGCAGATAAAGCCAAATGGTTTTCTCACATAGTTTTATTAATTTGCATTCCTGCTAGGCATGAGTAGGGTTCCTTGTTGCTGCATATCCTTGCCTATACTTGACAATGTTGGACTTTAAAATTTTTACCAACTTAGTTGATGTGAAATGGTGTTTCATTGGTATTTGAATTCATATGTCCCTGATTGTATTTATATTTTTACGTTTCTAATGTTCATTTAGCTTCTGTTTGAAAAACACAGGTTTGCTGGCAATAGATTCTCTTGAGTGTTTGTTTATTGGAAAACATACTAAAACTTTTTGTTTGGTGGTTTTCAGCATTGTAAAGATGTCATTCTGCCGTCTTCTGGTTTCTGGCTAAAAGTCATGTTGTTTCTTTTTCGGAAGGCTTTAAAGATTTTCCTTTTGTCTTTGTTTAGCCATTTTACTCTGATGTGCTTAGATTTGGTTTTCTTTGGATATTCATCCTTCTTGAAATCTATGTGTTACTTCATGATTCTGTGGCTTGATGTCTTCTATCTACTTGAGAAAATTCTTGGCCATTATCTTATCAAATATTGCTTCTGCCCAGTCTCTCTTATTTCCTCAGGCCGCAGTTACACATATGCTAGACTTTTTCATTCTTATATTATTTTCTGTATTTATCTCCTTTTTTATCTTCATGCTTCAATCTGTGATATTTTTTACTGGTCTGTCTTCCATTTTGGTTTCTTTCAGCTATGTCATAACTATTGTCATAACTATTGAATTCTTCATTTTAGTTACCTAATTTTTTCAGTTCTAGATTTTACGTTTATTTTTTATAGATTCAAATTTACTTGTAAAATTTTCCATTTGTCATTTATTGTACTGAATATAATCATTTACTTTAAAGCCTCTGTCTGATAAATCCAACATATCCAACATGTGGATCAACTGGAGGTCTGTTTCTGTTTTTTTTTTCGAGATAGAGTTTCGCTCTTGTTGCCCAGGCTGTCAATAGCATGATCTTTGCTCACCGCAGCCTCCACTTCCTGGGTTCAAGTGATTCTCCTGCCTCAGTCTCCCAAATAGTGGGATTACAGGCACCCACCATCATGCCTGGCTAATGTTTCATATTTTTAGTAGAGATGGGGTTTCACCGTATTGGGCAGGCTGGTCTTGAACTTCTGGCCTCAAGTGATCTGCCTGCCTTGGCCTCCCAAAGTGCTGGGATTACAAGCATGAGCCACTACTCCTGGCCTCTTTTTCCTATATCTGGTAATGTTTAATTTAATGCCAGATATTTCTTATAACTGTAGAAACTTTGATGTTTTCTTCTTTTTGGGAGAATTTACTTTTGCTTCTGGAAGACAATTAGAATAGGGATATATCAATCTAATCCGTTAGATCTTGAGATCATTCAAAGCCAGGTTTTGGTCTTTATAAGGACTGGTCTATTTCCACTTTGGCCTTCCTTCATACTAGGGTATAGCTTTTCATTGGTCCTAATTGAAAGCCTGGTTGTCTAGTTATTGACTGTGACCCCATTTTCTTAATGAATTTTAGTTTTTACCTCTTAAGAAACATGAGCCTGACGAGCTTTGCTTGGCTTCTCAGCCTCATAGTTGCATCTTTCTGTTGTTCTCCTCAGCCTCTTAGCCACTGATGTCTTGAAGGGAAAGTGGCACTGTATGCCAGGCTCACTTCCTTGCCCTTTTCTTTTCTTATGATCATAGCCTCTCAAATTTTGACTGCATTGGTAGCCCGAAATGCCAGTGTCTGTCTTTTTGGCTCTGTTGAGTTTGCTGAAAGGTTTGCTTTAGAATCATTGCCTTTCACCCATTGATTTCTCAACCTCTTGGGTCCCTGCCATTTATATATTGGGAAATGCATGGCAGTGGAAGGTGTGGTACAAATTGGAGATCTTAGCTCAGTTCACTGCACAGAATATTGGCCCCTCAATTTTCATTTTCTTGGTAGCTCTCTGATGTGTTCATACAGATTTTTTAAAAAATTAAGTTGGATTTATCTTTTCTACTTGTTCTTAGCATGAGGATTGGTGTTGATATAAGAGAGTCCATTGTAGATAAAAGTACTTTGCTTTCAGCCTTTAGAAAACCAGAAGTGTTTATCTTTGGGATATTCAGAACAGAAGGGATTTTTACTCATGTAACTTTATTCATTTGGATATAAATCAATATCAATATGTAGATCTATATTAAATGCAAATACCGCAGGTTCTCAGTATTCAAGGGAGACTGGTTTCAGAAGCCCCATGGATACCAAAATCCATATATGATAGAAAAGTATTACAGAACCTGTGGCTATAGAAGGCCTACTGTATTTCTATATTTTCAAAGGAAGCTGTATATTAACAATATATTTCCTTAATGATTGAGATGTCTTCACAGAGCTAATTCAAGCATCACCGGATTGAGGTATTTTGAACTGGTTTTAAAACTCTGATTTTTAGCTTATTCTTGAAATCCCAGCACTTTGGGAAGCTGAGGCAGGAGAATCGTTTGAGCTCAGGAGTTGAAGACCAGCCTGGGCAACATAGCAAGACCCTGTCTCTACAAAAAATTAAATAAATAAATTAGCCAGGCATGGTGGCACCTACCTGTATTCCCAGCTACTCGGGTGTTTGAAGTGGGAGGATCACTTGAGCCCAGGAGGTTGCAGTGAGCTGTGGCTGGACCACTTGTGCTCTAGCCTGGGTGACAGAGTGAGGCCCTATGTTTAGTTTTTATAGTTTGTGGGGGAAAATTAAAAGTAATTTATGTTTTTTAAAAAAGAAATTATGTAAAAAAACAGATTATAACATTATGGAATGAAAATGTTAATCTGGAGAAAACTGTTTTGTTTTCCTTTTAATAGAGAGGCGAAAAAAGGCTTCAGCATGGGAACGAAATTTGGTGTATCCCGCTGTTATGGTTCTCCTTCTTATTGAGACAGTAAGAATTTATTTGCCTAGTTAAATAAAAGCAAATTATATTTTATTTACTTCAGCATTTGAGTATGGCAGCTCCCTCAGCTAAATGGTTTCTAGTAAACTGGTTTTCTATCAACAGGATTCAAATCCATCTATGCCTTTATTTATGAAAACCCAACAAAACAAAAATGGAAATTAATAGCAATTTTTTTTAGAAATTCTGAAGATTATCTGTTTCTTCATGAAAGCAGGAAATTCAGCCTTTTTTGTCATTGAAAATTAAAATGACAAGGTGTTGCTGATACCCTGCTTTAAATTCTATGATAAAATATGAAAATTACATTATGAAATTAGTTCCAATAATATTTTACCACTTTTTTAAGTCTATGGAGTTGTGTGTTTCCAATTGGTGAGATTACTTAGTAAAAGGATCTATACTACTAGCTTTTATCACAAGCTTTGAAATTGCAATAACTTACAGAATTTTTTATAATTTCTTCAGTTCTTGTTTGTAGTCTGATCACTTTAGTTTTATATATAGTGTTTTGGTCTTGGCTGCTTTCCCTCTATTTTGAAACACAGTTTTTGGTTACTTAGATTTTAATGTTTTGTATTGGTAAAAAATCTTGAGAGCTGACAGCTTGCTGTTTGTCTTGTAGTCCATCTCGGTCCTCTTGGTGGCTTGTAATATTCTTTGCCTATTGGTTGATGAAACAGCAATGCCAAAAGGAACAAGGGTAATGTAAAATCCTTTAAAATGTCTTTCTTTTGCAAAAGTGTTCTGTGCCTATACCCTGAGTATTTCAAGTAAGCAAATGAAAACATTCAACTTTGTGCATATATATACTTCAAGTTGTATGAATTTCTTTACGCAAAGAGCCTTCATAAATAAACCGTGATTTTTGTTTCTGATTTTTTACTTTGGATTGACAGGGCCTTTTTTTCAAGTGTTGGAGTTTCCTTTTAGATTTCTTATCAGAGCTTATCTTGATTTTACTGAAATTCATTTAACTATATGAAATTCCTTTAGCCATATTCTTGATTCAGATGCCCCACCCCAGCCTTTCCAGGACCCTGTGCCGGCTGTTACTGCCATTGCTACGTTCAGCTACAGCCTCTCCTCCACGAGTGTAAGCCCCATCATGCCCCAGGTGCCTCATCGTACAGACAGACAGGAGACTATCCTTTCCAGGACCCTGTGCCGGCTGTTACTGCCATTGCTACGTTCAGTTACAGCCCCTCCTCCACGAGTGTAAGCCCCATCATGCCCCAGGTGCCTCATCGTACAGACAGACAGGAGACTATCCTTTCCATGTACAGCCTGATCTTTTTCTTCAGTTCTATACCCAACCCCACTGATAGCACAAGAAGTCACTTACTGTACTGACTTCCTCTTCACTTTTAACCCATTCTAACATACCAAAACAAACTTCAAGCCCCTACTGTTTTGTACCCATCCCCCTTAGTGCTTAGTAGAGAATGACTTGTACGTTATAGGAGCTCGCTGTGTAATTGTGTAAAAAATTAGATCATCTTAATCCTTCCTACATGCCTTCTCTTGAGGCAGCATAATTCCAAAATATTTTCTATGTTGATCAATAAGCTTTGTAGGGGAGAAGTAATATTGTTTCCCAACCTATTGCAAGGTTCATGGATGAGATGCCTATAACAAAAGACATATTAACAAGAGAAAGCTGACAAATTTATTTAAGATAAGTTTTACATATCGCAGGGGTCTTCAGAAATGAAGAAGACCAAAGAAACAGAAAGACCTGTGTATTTTTATGTTCAAGTTTGATGAAGAGTGGACAGTAGTGGGGAAGTATGATTGGAAGATGGGGGTGTGATCTAATGATTATAAACTGGGGGGAATTTAGCAAGGCCTGTTCATATTCTTCTCAGTGTCCTTGTGTCTCCAGAGATAAACTTGTGTCTCTCCTCTGGGTCGGGGTGAGGGCACCTCCAATGGGGGTCTCACGGCCTGCTTCACAGGAGAAGAGGGGCAGATCAGTGTGTGACCTTCTTAGGTTTTCTCAAATACTAAGGCTCCATATTTTGGATTAGTGTGTCCTGAACCCCATCACTTTCTACCAGCATTATTTATTTCTTCTTCAAAAGATTGTCAAAAAGTTATTTTTTATTGGGCTGACTGTACGTTGTTAATTATCCCTGGTGCTTCTGTTAGATGTAATTTGTACTGACTAGTAAAAGGTTCAGATAGTTTCCTTTATTAGTAATCTTTGAAAATACTGTTCTTCAGCAGGGAATGATTTTTTCAGAGCTCATTATAAAAATATTAACTTTTTTGTGTTTTTTCTAAAGTTCTAGATATGGTTTTTGAGATAGATATAGTTATTTAGGAAAAAAATTATAGCATTACGTTTTTAAAATCTGGTTAACAGTTATATCTTTTGTAACTCTGAATTCCCAAGGAAGATTTGGGAAAAAGAAACTATCAGGTATGGAAACAGGATATGCACATTTACTCTCTTTGCTACTGTTAGCTTAATTTTGACATACTTTGTGTAATCTTTGTATGTTGCCTCAGGATTCAGATAGCTATATTTCCTATTCTTATTTTTCTATTGTATTTTTAAAAGCTCTTTCCCCAAAATATTCAGGATTTATTTTTCCTCAAATAGCCAGTTGCCCCATTTTAAAATAGTAAGCATGATCATATCATCTTGACAAGTAACTTAAATTACATGTGGGGTAAGTAATTTTTCTTGAGCTTGTTAAAATTGTTAACATGGTGCCTGAATTTGTTGATAAAATCAGTCTAATGTCATGTTTTTTTGGCCTCTGAAAGTCTAGATGTTGTTTCAAAGTATTAAACATTCCTAATTTCAACTCTTTTATATTTATGAAACAGCTATTTTAGGGAAACCGATATAATGGTGTCATCAAATTCTGAAAAGTGTCTTTCTCTCCCTCCAGGGGCCTGGAATAGGAAATGCGTCTCTTTCTACGTTTGGTTTTGTGGGAGCTGCACTTGAAATCATTTTAATTTTGTATCCTTTCTTTAGCTGAATGTTCAGCCTATCCACAAATTTTATATCTAGTTTTCTGGGGCAGTGGTTATTTACTAAGACACTTGTCTGGAAGAAAAAACAGATTAGTCTTCCTCAAACACTCAAGATGGCTTGTTTTGTTTTTCTTATGGGTCTTAAGACTTTTTGCAGACTGCTGAGAACTTAAGAAACTTGCATTCTGTTGGAGAGTTTTTTTTTCCTTGATTCTCACAGCTATCTTATGGTTTCCTCTGTTGTCGGTTTCTATAGCCTTCGATTTTTTGGAAACTTTACTCCCAAGAAAGATGACACAACTATGACAAAGGTAAGATAGAATCTGAGGTGACTGTGGCCTCTCTCTTGCCTTCCCAGACTGCTCTATTTAATAGTCATCCTGAATGGTTCATTTGCAGTGATAGGTATTTGTTTGTAACATGCGTAAACAAAAACTGGAAGATTTTCAAAATGCTGAGTGAGTGGGAAAGGGATGTACCCTGTTTAATTTGGATGGCGTCCATTCACTGTCAGTGCATAGAACCGCAGAGCTTGTTAACTAGCTATAGAGGGCTCCTGAAAGGACTCTTTTTCCTCTAAAGAAAACGTATTGCTAATAAGTAACTTTGATTGTCCTAACTGTACTTCAGGGAGCTTGTTTGAAATCTGAAGAACTTAGTTGCTACAAGTAGTAGAGACAAAGTATTTCAAATTTGAATAATTAAAGTAAGACGGAAGACTTCTATTCAGAAACATTTTGTAGTCTGAGGCTAATTTGACTTTTTCCACAACATGTCATTGGCTTCAGAATAAAAAGGCCATATATAGTGACTGAATCTAAAATATTCCCATAGGCTGACAAAGAAGAATAACTAATAAGAGCTGCAAGCTTGTTTTGTTTTTACTTTATACTTTTAGCCTATTAAAGGGGAGAAGTTATTTTATACACACACACACACGCGCACACACACACACACACACACACACACACACAGCTAGTTCTTTAAACTTAATAAGTAGTTGAGATATTTAGTATCTAGTTTAAGTGATCATAAATATTAATCAGTATTTTCAACTCCTCTTATTTACTATGGAAGAATAAACATAGGATACATTATTACAAGAGTTTAGAGGTTTTGGATTTCAGGTGCTTTTAAAATCTTATAATAAGCGTATTAGAAATAGATGTGATAGAAGAGATCTTAAGCAATAATCTGGCTTTAAAAACGTAGTCAGAAATATCCAATATGTTAATTATTGTTTACTTGACAGGCAGAGCCTTTTGAAACTAGCAACTGCAATCAGTAATATAAAATGCATTATCTAGGTGTCAAGTAATTTAAGTATTCTATAACTATATTTGTGCTAGGTATTGTAAACATCTTCTAGAACTTACAGATATAACTTGAAATATCTATTTTAAAAGTTTGTTATTCTTTGAAAATTCTATACTAAATAGTATCCTTAAGAAATCGGCAAAGTACACTAGGTAACTAGAATGCACAATAATTTCTCAGAATGTTAATGGGTTTTATTGTCATCCTGCTGTTTAACTGCCCAATGTTCTTTCTCATTTCTCATAACAGATCATTGGAAATTGTGTGTCTATCTTGGTCTTGAGCTCCGCTCTGCCTGTGATGTCAAGAACACTGGGTAAGTTGGAATGAGAAATTTTTACTTAAAAATCCATGCTTTTTAAAACACTCTTTATTAAACTTATTTAACTTTTAGTTTACAAACTTTTTCAAAAAGATTACCTTTGAAATACAGTGTTTCTTGCTACATCATTTTACACCTTTACTTCTGTACTTTATGTATAGGGCCATACCAAGACAAATACTTTTGTCAAATAAAGACCATTTATTTTATAAACACTTAAAAGCCTTCTTTCTCCAAACAATGGGCTGGTTTTTTGTTTTGTTTTGTTTTTACTGACACATTCATAAGTTAGGCGTTTGAGTCCTCTAATGAGGAAAGTATGTTAAACTAATTTTTCTGTAGAAGAGTTTTTGAGCATTTATAATTTAGTGTGGTTTAAAAAATTGAAAATTTGTAAATGATTTTAAGCTGCTTTGTGTCCACGAAATAGAGGTGAAAGCAGTGTAACCTCTGAGAAAATACTTTGATTCAAAGGACACCCTTGAGAGTTTCTACTTGCCTGTCATTCATTCCTGTCATTTTCTTAATGTTTCAGTTTACAGAGAAGTTGATCATCTTTTAAAAGTAAAACAGATTTTCACTTTGTCATTGAAATAGTCGAATAAGTCCTCACTTGGTCGTCTTTTATAAAATGCTATCATAGACTGTATTCTCAGTTCTTCACTAAATATTATTTCAGGCAAAAATTTCCATTAAGCATTTCTATCTGATTCTCTAGACTTAGGTTTTGACTTAAGAGTTTGACTTAAGAGTGCCCAGAAATGATTGGAAAATTTTGATCATTAAATTTTAGCTACTTGCTCATAACAAAAATCACTAGTAACTTTGAGTTGCTTTTGAGTTAGCTCTCATATTGCCTCCATTATTTATTGAAGACTTACAGATATCAGGAATGCAGGCTGTGCAAAGAAAGTAAACTTTGTAGTTATCTTCATAATTCTTACAAAGGATTTCATGTTTTAATAGCAAATAAAATATACATGTAAGAGGGACCGCTGTTCCATAAACTAATAGAAAACTGGTGTGTGAGATAGTCTTAATTCTGTTGTGTTTGCTTTAAAGGACTTGTTATTGTTTTGACATCTGCTTACGGTGTGTGAATCTGGAAAATGCCAAAAGTATCCTCTTTAGTAACCTGATTTGATATTAAATGTTATCATTTATATTATGACCGTCTATTAAATAATTTCTGTTATATTTCAACCACCCTATCATTTTAACACTTATGAAACTCATTTACTGTACTGTTATTTAAGATTAATTGCTAATCATTAATATATACTGATTTTATGGAAGAAAATTACATGCTGAGCATAGTTTTAATACAAAGAAAACAAACTAATGATAAAATTTATTTTTTGAAGGCCAACAAATTAAATTCCAGAGGAGTTTGCCATAGAGATAAATAAAAAGAAAAAAAAAAGAAAGATGGAACAATTAAAATGCAGCTAACAAATGCCTGGACCCAGCTGTCCAAACAGGATTAATGGAGTGCATTAGGGTACAGTGAGTCATGTGGTGCTTTGCAAAATATCAACACGTACTGCATTACATGTTATGCCCAGTGGCATTGAATAGATGAAAAGAAATAAATACGTTAAACAGATTCATAGAGGCTTTTCACAGTATTAAAAAAGCAAATTTCTAGACTAAAAGAAAAAGCTTTATTTTAGCATTATGGGAAATGCAAACTAGAGAGTTACTTTGTAATTCCTCTATTAACCCTTTAGAATTGAGTCTTTGATTTTAAGAAGATAAAATCTAGAGAATTGTCATGAATATTATCCTAGTGTATAACAGGATTTTGATTTGCCAGCTGAAAAGCTTATAAGACTAGAATAGAGGATGTATTTAAGCAGCCAAATTCCAAGCTGTGACATTTTTCACTCTTTCTTGTCGCCTCTCTCAAGGAAACCCTGACCCTAGTGTGGTCTCCTTTGCTCCTGTGAAACCAACCAGCAGTGCCCCGTCACTTACAATGAAATGAGAAATGCAGTAACAAGAAAAATCATAGTTTACCTCTACATACATAATTTTTCTATTATTTCAACAATTATTTTAGTGAGGGGTATAAATTTGGTTGTAAATTGAGATACATAGAACCTAGTATAAAAGAAATAATTCGGCAGTGTTTTTGCTTCAAAAATGAAAGGTTCAATGGACATGTTTCCTTTTTAAAAACTTGCCTACTGTTACTGTTGTGGCAACACAGGCTTTAGGTTTAAGCGCATGGTGTGATATGGCACATTTATTAAATAATTCCTTTTAAATAGCTTGTTATATTTGAATGAAAAATTTTGTACTAACTAAAAAATCACCCCTAAGTAAATTTTACAAGCATATTACTTGCCACAAAGAATTAAGTTGTGAGAAAAATTTTGACCATGTATTCTTGGTTAAATAGAATTAGTATAATTGATAGTTTTATTTTTCATAGGAAGCACAAAGAATCTGTACTTAAAATTTTTAATTAGAACCCTGAAAAAGTAATGCCATGTAAATTAATATATTTTTCAAAACATTGTTTTGCTGCCTGTTTATACTTAAGTTTTCAGAATCTAAAATTTGGGGCTATTTGAAGTCCATAGTTTTAGCAAACAATTTGCTGTGTAGATTAATAGACTTTCAAGGTGATTAAAGGAGATGTTTGCAAACTAGGTGAAAATAGAACAGGATCAACTGATTATCTATAGATATCCAAACTTCTATGTAATAAAATATTTTAAATGTTGCAGTGAATTTTATAAGAATAGATTCTGTGTGATTGCTGATTGTTCTTTGTTATGCTTAGTCATGAAACAATCGAGAAGTTTTTGTATTATTCTTTATTTGAATTCTCCTTTAACT
This sequence comes from Sapajus apella, assembly GCF_009761245.1. Lineage (NCBI taxonomy): Eukaryota > Metazoa > Chordata > Mammalia > Primates > Cebidae > Sapajus > Sapajus apella. The sequence goes on from NW_022436996.1 coordinate 2,353,364, forward strand.
AAAGAGGAAAAATTTTTCTCAGATGCAAATGATAGTCTTTGAAATGCTTTTAATAGTTTATATTTTAAAATTATTTTTATAGTTATTTTTCATCTTGGAAGCTCTTTCTATAATTTGTAAGTTATGCAGGGTCCAAATACAATTTGTTTTTAATGTACTCATGGTAGTAAAACAAAAACACTTACTCTTTCAAGTCAGCTTGAATTTATTTTCAGTATTTTCACATATTTCTCATCTGGGCCCCATACAGTCTATTATCCTACAGGAGGTAAAGTAGATTGTTCTCTTTTCCTTCTTGATGAAGGGACCTTGTTTTATAACTGGTCTTTTTTGGAGAGGTCTTTATTTGGGGTTTTGGTAATCCCTACTTACCCTGGGCTTTCTCTCTCCAGCTCTTATTGTGAAACAGAAATAAACGATGCTTTCACAGAGGCCTAGCAATGACAAATGTGAAATGGAAATATAAATCCATATTCCTAACTATGACATTGATATAAAAATAATTTCAAACCTACATTGAAAATGTCTCACCAAAAATATATGTGTTTTAATTATATTCAGATATATTATAGAAAATAATGAATAATATGAATTAACTTTTGGTTGATTACTAATGTTTTTACATCTGAGCAATAAGCTTTTATATACAGCTGAGATTGTTAAGAATAAAGAATTCCTAAAAATATTTTGTATAAAATGTCTAAAACAGTTAAGAGAGCAGCTAATGATACCACCCTAAAATCTCATCTTTCTGATATCTACAAGATGTGTTTCCTGATATTACACTTCTTTCAGGGCACACACACCTGTCTGAGAAAATGTCTGTGGGTCACCCATATCCAAATTTAGTTACCTGTTGATATTCAGATACTTTAAATTTCCTTTGTTATAAAATAATTTTTATGCAAAAATAATTTCCTTTAGGACCATTTAGCTGGGGGGAACCTCAAGAGGTAATTTGAAAAATGTTACAGTTCAAATGTTATAATTAAAACTAGACAACGATAGTAAGGGTCTAATTTGTCCTCAGAATAAAGACCTCTAACCTCTCTGAGTATTCATTTTTTTCCCCCTGAAACAGCCTCATTCTGTCACCTAGGCTGGAGTGCAGTGGTGCAGTCATAGCTCACTGCAGCCTCAACTTCCTGGGCTCAAGCAATCCTCCCATCTCAGCCTCCTGAATAGCTAGGACTACAGGCACATGCCACCATACCTGGCTAATTTTTGTATTTTTTTTGCAGAGAGGGGGTTTTGCCATGTTGCCCAGGCTTGTCTCAAATTCCTAGGCTCGAGTGATCTACTTGTCATGGCTTCCCAAAGTGCTGGGATTACAGGCAGAAGCCACATGCTCAGCCTCACTGAGTATTCTTCCTTTCCTCCCTCTTTCCCTCCCTCCCTCCCTCCGTCCTCCCTCACACTCCCAGCCTCACTGAGGATCTCTCCCTCCCTCCCTCCCTTTCTCCTTTCCTTTCTTTCCTTTCTTCCGACTTTTCCTTTCTTTCTTCCTTTCCCTCCTTCCCTCCCTTCCTCCCTCCCTCCCTTCTCTTCTGTCCCTTCTCTCCCCTTCCCTCTCCTCCCCCCCTCCTTCCCTCCCCTCCCTTACCCCCTCCCCTCCCCTTCTTTTCGACAGAATCTTGCTCTGTTGGCCAGGTTGGAGTACAGTGGTTCAGTCTTGGCTCACTGTAACCTCTGCCTCCCAGGTTAAAGTGATTCTTTGCTTCAGCCTCCTAAGTAGCTGGGATTACAGGTATTGATCGACTTACGACCTATGCAACTTACGACCATTGGACTTTATGACCACAATCGCTAGCCACGACTGCTCCACGTCTGGCAGCGCAAATGTTGCCCAGCTGGGCGTACGACAGTGCGGACCAGCTTCCGGCAGCACTACCATCTCCGCCTGCACCATTTCAGCTGTTATCCCAGACTCGGTACAGCAATTTGTGTTTTGTGTCTTGGATATTTTTCATCAAACCCCTCTCAAGGTGTCTACCAAGAGGAAATTGTCTTTGTCTACGCCTCAGCCTGCCAAGAAGGAAAGAAAGGCCATCGATCTCGACACGAACATGAAGGTAATTAAGCAGTACAAAGGAGGAAAGAAAGTGAATGTGATCGCAGGTGATACGAAGTTATCACACTCGACTGTGTCGACGATTTTGAAAGATAAAGAAAGAATTCGTGAAGCTGCGGAAGGTTCTGCACCCATGCAATCAAAAGTTATAACAAAGCAACGAAGCGGGCCCATCCATGAAATGGAGAAATTGCTATATAACAATAATGAAAGAAAATTATGATAAAATATGACTTAAAGATGTTTATAACATCATTTCACAGTACTGTACGTATAGCCTACTCAACTTACGACCAAATCGTGTTACGACCGGTCTGTTGGAACCAATCGTGGTTGTAAGTCGAGCACTAGCTGAACAGGCAACTGCCACTACACCTGGCTAATTTTTGTGTTTTTAGTAGAGATGGAGTTATATCATGTTGCCCAGGCTAGTCTTGAACTTCTGATCTCAGGTGATCTGCCCACCTGGCCTCCCGAAGTGCTAGGATTACAGGTGTGAGCCACAGCGCCTAGCCAGGCGAGTATTCTTAATAGTAGATATGCACAGTCATCTCTGAGATAGATGAACAGATTATCTCATTTGTAGGAAATTGTGTTTTTAATTTTTAATCTTATAAGTAAATGCATGAATAAATAGTCCTGATAAAGAAAACTAAACATTAGATATCCAGCCGCCACTTCTGATTTCATTTTCCTCTTCCAAGTTTCCAGAAATGTCTTTGGTTTACAGCTCTTCAAACCATTTCCTGTGCATATGTATGCATGTTTTTGCCTGTGTATACAGTATGTGCACTTTGTAGAAAACTTAAAAATCTCACCTGAGTTTTACTCTGTTTCTAATTTTTATTGGCATTCTCCTTCTTTCTGATGACTCTTAACTTCGTGTGCTGCCCAGAGGGAGTTAAAAGAAGAAAACGTTTTGAAATCATTTCTTCTATCAGATCTCAGTCACCTGAACATTAATTTCAAACCAGAACGGAGTTATAGAAAGAGATAATTAACTGTTTGCCAGTGACCTCCTAATTGCTAGTTCTATTTTTATTTTAATTTCTCCATAGCATTTACTGTTTGTAATTTCATCCCTCAAATCTTGTCTGTCTTCGTTTCTGGTCACTGATCCTCTCTTTTTCCCTCCTTCTTCTCTGGCCATTCCTGAGCTGTCTCCTTTACTGCTCCTCAACTACCAGACCTCCAAACCATCACCTGCCCTGAGCTAAAACAGAGAAATCTAGCTCTTTGCTACATATGGGTGTCCTCCTGCCACAGCACACTGGTCATTTCTAAAACAGAACCTGTCATTTTTCTCTCTCTGCTGTCTTTCCTTTCAGGCTCTGGGACACTTTCTATCCAAGTGGCCAAACCAGAACCTTGAGAGTTAAGGTAAATGCCCCAGTACCTCATAGCAGTATTCAGTTTCATCTTGGTAATATTTCTCACATCTGCCTCTTTTTTCTGCAACAAGATTTATCTCTGTTGCTCAGGCTGGAGTGCACTGGCACAAGCATTCACAGCTCACTACATCCTCGACCTTCTCGGCTCAAGTTATCCTCCCACCCCAGCCTCCCGAGTAGCTGGGTAAACAGCCGCCCACCACCACACCAGCTAACTTTCTAATTTTTTGTAGAAATGGGGTCTCACTCTGCTACCTGGCTGGTCTTGAACTCCTAGGCTCAAATGATCCTCCCTCCTAGGCCCCCCAAAGCGTTGGGATTACAGATGTGAGCCACCGCGCCTGGCCTCACATCTACCTCTTTCTTCTCATTTTCCTTTTTAAAAAGTGAAAAGAGGCCAGGCGCGGTGGCTTATGCCTGTAATCCCAACACTTTGGAAGGCCTAGGCAGGCACATCACCTGAGGTCGGGAGTTCGAGACCAGCCTGACCAACATGGAGAAACCCTCTCTCTACTAAAAATACAAAATTAGCCAGGCATGGTAGCGCATGCCTGTAATCCCAAGAAAATTGCTTGAACCTGGGAGGCAGAGGTTGCAGTGAGCAACTGTGAGATTGTGCAATTGCACTCCAGCCTGGGCAACTAGAGTGAAACTCCGTCTCAAAAAAAAAAAAAAAAAAAAAAAAAAAAGGCTTGTATAGCATAAAAAACAGAGAGCTGAGTATATCATTGTAGTGTTTTATTGTGAGAGTAGTGTCTGTGAAGTAGATTCTAAGCGGATGTCCTTTTCTTTGTGAAGGATAGGGTAAGAAGACATTAAACCAAACCAAAAGAAATAAGGAATTATTTAATCTTCCAAGTGAGAAAGTGTGATTGAGCGATCCCGTGGAGACCCATCTCTGGAGAGCTTTCCTCAGGAAGAGAGCAGCCAGTTACCATCCACACTGGAGGGCTTAGGCATTCATGAATGTCTTTGAAAATTAACACATAAGGTTCTTTCTTGGACTGAGATTGTAATTCTCTTTCGTTGGATTTTAGTTTGTCTTCAAGTTCACATACTCTAGTTCTGGATGATTAAATTAAATTGCCTCCAGATTAGAACAAAATGAAATTGTTGCATGTAAATACTCATGACTAAAATTGATTTGATATTTGCAGATACAGTTTTCCATCTCTAAGCTTTGGTTCCCATTGTTCCCACAGTCTTTTCCCATTCATCTTTCTCTACCTATCCAAATCTTTTTTATTCTCTGAGGCAGCGTCAAATCCTGCATCACACATGAAGGTATCTCAGAGTCTTGCACTTTCAATCTTGTATTATACTTACCTATCTGTATTGACTTTCTCATGAAACTTGATGTTCCTGAAAGGACAAGACCATATTTTCTGCATCTTTTTATTTTTCACAGCATCTAGTTAATAAGTATTTTGGAAGTCAGTAAGTACCTTGATGTCAGTGGGTGCCACCATGTTGAATATATATTGTGTTTTCAGAATAGATGAACTAAGATACTCCATTTGTCTTGCTTTTACCCTGGTTGTCTTTATTTCCATGTTCGAAGGTTTTTTGACCAAGTATTTTGGTTTTACTATTAAAATTTTCAAAGGCCATTACAACAATAGCCAAGAGGTGGAAACAACCGAAGTGTCCATCAGTGGATGAGTGGATGATAAGATTTTGGTACAGAAACAATAATGGAATATTCAGCTATAAGAAGGAATGACATCTAAGTGAAATAAGCCAGTCACAGAAAGGCAAGTACTGTGTGATTCCATTTATAAGAGGTATCTAGAGCAGTTCGTTTCATGAGTTGCCAGGAGCTAGGGTGAAGAGGAGTGGGAGTTCTTGTTTAGCGAGTATGGATTTGTAGTTTTTTAGGATGAAAAGAATTCTGGGGATGGATAGTGCTGATGGTTGCACAGCAGTGTGAATATACTTCCTATCACTGAACTGTACACTTAAAAATGGTTAAATTGGTCAATTTCATGTTATTATTATTTTTTTTTCTTTTCTTTTTTTTTTTTTTTTTTGAGATGGCGTCTCGCTGTGTCACCAGGCTTGGAGTGCAGTGGCACAATCTCGTCTCACTGCAACCTCCACTTCCCAGGTTCAAGCAATTCCCCTGCCTCAGCTTCCAGAGTAGCTGGGTTTACAGGTGTGAGCCACTGTGCCTGGCATCATATTAGTGTATTTTATCACAGTTAGAAAAAAGAATGACTAAACAGATACATACTACAGCATGAATGGACCTTGAAAACATGCTGTTGTACTATACAATTCCATTTCCATGAAATTTCTGGAATAGGAAAATCCATAGACAGTAAGTAGAATTTTTTGGAATACATCCAAAGCCCCTGAACTGTTTATTTTTAAATGGTCAATTTTGTGTTACGTGAATTTCATCTTAATATGTTATTTTTTTGGCTGGGCACGGTGGCTCATGCCTGTATTCCCAGCGCTTTGGAAGGCTGAGGCAGGTAGGTCACTTGATGCCAGTAGTTTGAGAACAGCTTGTCCAACATGGTGAAATCTGGTCTCTACTAAAAATACAAAAATTAGCCAGGCATAGTAGCGTGCATCTGTAATCCCAGCTATTTGGGAGGATGAGGCAGGAGAATCACTTGAACCCAGGTGGCAGAGGCTGCAGTGATCTGAGATCACACCACTGCACTTCCAGCCTGGGTAACAGAGTGAGGCTCGGTCCCCACCCCCGCCGCCAAAAAAAAAAGGAATTTTTGTTAAAGCCTTTTGTCAGTAGATGCTCAGTAAATATTTGTCGCCTTCTCTGTTTCCTTGACATGGCAATCTCACGAATGCCAGGGCCTAATTGTTTTTAGTAAGTCAGTTTTGTGTGTTTGCATTTCTCTTCTCAGTGCCATGCGCCTGATAAGGGAAGAGGGAGCAGGTGGAAGGACCTTTGAAGGTAGCCTTTCTGGTGTATGAAGTCCTAACCTGGGGCACCTCCTTTGTCTCTTCTCTCCATTCAGAGTCTACTTGTTATTTAAGGGCTAGTTCAATCCCCACCACACATACACATGCACAGTGAAAGTGTCATCTTGTCATTTCCCTGCTGCAAATGCTGCAAAGACATTTGCCATTCAAATACTGTACACTCTCCTTAAGGTAACACATAAGATCTGTATGTACCTAACCCCTGTCTGTCTCTTGCCATTCCAAACCTCACATTCTGAGGCATTATTAATAAAGACATAATCTTCAAGTGTGTTAGAAACAAAATGACTGCTGTGCCTTCTGTGCCTTTGAACACATTGCTTTGTTTACTGTGAATAATTTTCTTCACCAGCCATTCTCTGGCAAAACCTAACGTGTCATTCAAGACTCAGCTCAGCCATTAACTCCACAAATAAATTTTCCATGAGGTATCTCCTGTGTACTCTCGTAACACTGGGTGCACTTCTCTACTTATCTACCGGGTCACTTATTACATTATATCCTAATGGCTTTTCTTTTCCTCCATAAAGCTGTATTCTCCTTGAAGAAAGGGCTGGCTGGCCTCACAACACGTAGCACACATAAGCAGGGGGAGGTCGACATACTTCACTCTTCCCATTTCACTTGACTTTGTATATAAACATTTGGCCATTCTGGAAATATTGCCTGTTTTGGAAGTCTTGTCTTCCTAGGAAGCCTATCAATACCATGAAGGGAATAAATGTCTTACATACTTATTTTGTAGCTCCTGAGTACATGTACAGTACAATGTAGGAATATGGTAGGGACTCAAAATTCTTTAAAAATTTAACTTATAACACAAAAACAAAAACAGAAATACAGAGTTTCTAAATAAATCTAATTGGTATAGCCATACATTAATATATTAATGCATGACATTGGGTATATAGTCTGAAGTCTAATAAATGCATTTTAACAGCTTTGTTGAGGTATATATAATTGACATACAATAAACTGCACATGTTTAAAGTGACAATTTTATAAGGTTTGACTTACATGTACACCTGTAGAACCACCACTGCGGTCAAGGTAGTGAACATGTTCATCACCCACAAACATTTCTTCCCTCGGACTCTCATGTTCCCCTGTCCACCGTCATCTCCAGGCAGCCAATAACTTGCCTTTTGTTTTTTGTTTTGTTTTTTTTCCAGACAAGTAGAGCAGTTTTAGGTTCACAGCTCAGTTGAGAGAAAAGTGAGTGCAGAGATATCACATGTACCTCCTGTCCCCCGCTTGCAGGGCCTCCCCCATTGTCAACATATCCCACCAGAGCGGCACATTTGTTACAATTGATGAACCTACATTGACACATTATTGTCCAGAGTCCAGAGGTGACATTGGGGTTCATTCTTGGTGTTGTACATTCTATGGGTTTGGACAAATGTGTAATGTCACGTGTCCTCCATTTTGGCGTCATGCAGAATAGTTTCATGGCCCTAAAAATCCTCTATGCCCTTTTTATCCCTCCCTCTCTCTCTGAACCCTGGCATCCACTAATTGTACTGTCTCGGTAGTTTTACCTTTCGCAGAATGTCATATAGTTGGAATCACACAGTATATAGCCTTTTCAGATAGGCTTCTTTCATTTAACATATACTTAGGGTTTCTCCATAGCTTTTCATGGCTTAATAGCTCATATCTTTTTTTTTTTTTTTTTTTGAAATGGAGGCGTGCTCTGTCTCCCAGGCTGGAGTGCAGCGGTGTGATCTTGGCTTACTGCTACCTCTGTCTCCCAGGTCAAGCAATTCTTCTGCCTCAGCCTCCTGAATGGTTGGGACTACAGGTGTACACCACCACACCCAGTTAATTTTTGTATTTTTTAGTAGAGACGGGGTTTCACCGTCTTGGCCAGGCTGGTCTTGAACTCCTGACCTCGTGATCCACCCGCCTCAGTTTCCCAAAGTTTTGGGATTACAGGCATGAGCCAATGAGCCTAGCCGATAGCTCAGGTATTTTTAATGTTGAATAAGATTCTATTGTCTGGATTTACCACAGTCTATTTTATTTTCATATAAATTTATGGGGATACAAGTGCAATTTTGTTATGTGCATAGATTGTATAATGGTGAAGTCATGGCTTTTAGGGTGTCTGTCACTTGAATAATGTACACTATACCTATTAAATAATTTCTCATCCCCAACCTCCTTTCTACCCCATCACCTTTTTCAGTCTTCATTTTCTATCATTCTGTACTCTACATCTGTGTGTATGCATTATTTAGCTCCCATTTATAAGTGAGAACATGCAGCATTTGTCTTTCTGTATCTGACTTGTTTTATTTAAGATGATGATTCCACCTATGTTGTTGTAAAATACGTGATTTCATTTTTTGCTATGGCTGAATTCTGTTCCATTGTGTATATATACTACATTTTCTTTATCCAGTCATCCGTTGATTGGCACTTACGTTGATTCCATATCTTTGCTATTGTGATCAGTGCTGCTATAAACGTAGGCGTGCAGGCATAGTTTTGGATATGATTTCTTTTCCTTTAGGTAGATACCCAGTAGTGGGATTGCTGGATCAGATAGTAGTTCTATTTTCAAGTCTTTGAGAAATCTCCATACTGTTTTTCCATAGAGATTGTAATTTACATTCCCACCAGCCGTATATAAGTGTTCCTTTTTGTCCGCATGCTCTCCAACGTGTGTTTTTGTTTTTTTTTTGCTTTTAAACAGTAGCCATTCTGACTGATATAAGATGATATTTCATTGTGGTTTTAATTTGCATTTCTCTGATTAGAGATGTGGAGCATTTTTTTCATATGCTAGTTGGCCATTTGTATGAATTTTTTTGAAATGTGTCTTTTGCCCCTTTTTTGAAGTGTGTCCTTTGCCCACTTTTTAATGAAGTCATTTTTGTTATTGTTGTTTGCGTTCCTTGTAAATTCAGGATATCAGTCTCCTGTTGGATGCATCATTTGCAAACATTTTCTCCCATTCTGCAGGTTATCTGTTCACTCTGTTGATTATTTTACTATGCAGAAGCTTTTTAGTTTAATTAAGTTCCATTTGTCTATTTTTGCTTTAGTTATCTGTGCTTTTGAGGTCTTGGTCATGATGAATTCTTTTCTTAGACCAATGTCCGGAAGAGTTTCCCCAGGTTTTTTTCTAGTATTTTTATAATTTCAGGTCTTACATTTAAGCCTTTAATCCATCTTGAGTTGATTTTATATATGGTGAGAGATAGGGATCCAGCTTGTTTTTTCTGCATGTGGCAATCCAATTTTCCCAGCACCTTTTATTGAAAAGGATATCCTTTTTTTCAGTGTGTGTTTTTTTTGGCTTTGTCAAAGGTCAGTTACCTGTAAATATGTGGCTTTATTTTGGGGTTTTCCATTCTGTTCCATTGATCTATGTGTCTGTTTTTATACCAACCAGTACCATACTCTTTTGGTTACTGTATCCTTGTAGTATAATTTGAAGTTAGGTAATGTGATGCTTCCAACTTTGTCCTTTTCCTTAGGATTACTTTGGCTATTCATGCTCTTTTTTGGTTCCATATACATTTCAGGGTAGTTTTTTCTAATTATGTGAAAAATGACATTGGTATTTTGGTAGGGATCACATTGAATCTATAGATTGTTTGCAGTTGTATGGTCATTTTTACAATATTAATACTTCTGCATAAGCATGGTATGTTTTTCCATTTGCTTGTGTTATCCACTTTTTCTTTCACTAGTGTTTTTGTAGTTTTTTTTTTTTAATTGTTGTTGAAGGTATCTTTCAGCTCCTTGTTTACTAAATATTCTCCTAGGTATTTCTTTGTTTTTCTCCTTCATTTATGAAGCTTAGTTTTGCTGGATACAAAATTCTTGGCTGACGATTATTTTGTTTCAGGGGGCTACAGATAGGACCCCAGTTCCTCCTTCTGGCTTACAAAGTTTCTGCTGAAAAATATGCTGTTAATCTGGTATATTTTCCTTTATAGATTACCTGATACTTTTGTCTCATACCTCTTAAGATTCCTTCGTTTTGACTTTAGGTAACCTGATGACTCATTTTGTGATGAATTTCCCAGGTGTTCTTTGAGCTTCTTGTATTTGGATGTTTATATTTCAAGCAAGGTCAGGAAGTTTTCCTCAGTTATTCCCTCAAATAAGTTTTCCAAACTTTTAGATTTCTCTTCTTCCTCAGGAACACGAATTTCTTGTTTGAGCATTTAGCATAATCCCAAATTTCTTGGAGGCTTTTTTTAAATTCTTTTTTCTTTGTCTTTGCCTGATTGGGTTAATTTGAAAGCCTTGTTTTTGAACTCTGAAGTTCTTTTTTTTACTTGTTCCAGTCTACTGTTGAAACTTTCCAGTGCATTCAGTTGGTATTTCTCTAAGTGTGTTTTTCATTTCTAGAAGTTGTGATTGTTTTTTCTTTAGGATGTCTATGTTATAGAACCCTGTTTTGTCATATTACCAGAATTACTTTTCTGGTTCCTTTTCATTTGGGTAGACTAGTTCATTGGAAAGGTCTGGAACTCAAGGCCTGCTGTTCAAATTATTTTGTTCCATGGGGTGATCCCTTGATATGGTGTTCTCCCCTTCCCAGTGCTGGGGCTTCCTGAGAGCCAGCCTGAAGTGATTGTTATTGTTCTTATGGGCCTAGCTACCCAGGAGGGCTACCAGGCTCTGGGCTGGTGCTGGGGAATGCCTGCAAAGAGTCTTGTGATGTGGTCTGTCTTCAGGTCTCCCAGCTGTGGATACCAGCATCTGCTGTGGTAAAGTTGGCAGGGAAATGATGTAGACTCTGTGAGAGTTCTTGGTTGTAGATATGTTAGTATGTTTCGTTTATTGAATGCTGGTTATGCCAGCAGTAAAGGTGTCATGTGGATGGACTCAGAACCTCTGGTTAGCCAGGGTGTTGCAGGCAGTGGAATTAGCTTTTGTTTTCTCCTTCCTGGGAGCAGAGTTATTCTGTCATGAGTTGCTGTAATGGCCTGAGTTGGTTGGCCAGTTGGTTAGCCTCGCTTTCAAGAGAGTGCCAGCTGCTGTAGTAGTAGAGGTATCTAAGCTTGTCCCAAGTTGACCAGGGTAAGTATTCTGGTTTCTCAGGCTATGGGTAGGGCCATAAAGCTCCCAAGAGTTTATGTCTTTTGTATTTGGCTACCAGAGTAGGTAGATATACCATCAGTTGGGGTCATGGTTAGGTGGGTGTGGGTTCAGATTCTCCCTGGTCAGGGCTTGCTCCAGCCTCTGTGGTTGTGGTGAGGTGGTTCTCAGGCCAATGGGGTTATGTTCCAGAAGGGAACCTGGCCACCTGTGCTGTGTTATATAGTTTTCCAGGGAAGTTGGGGAGAGCCAGTAGTGAAAGACCTCATCCAACTCCCATGCAGTTGGCAAGGCTGGTCTCACTCCTGCAGTGCCTACCTCAGACCTTGCCCTAGGACATAAACTTCCCTGCTGAGAAAGCAGTCGTGGCTTTCAGGCTTTATCCTTCCCCATCTGCCCACACTGTTGGTGGTGGCTTCTGCACTCGTATCTGCAGCAGTTCCTGTTTGCACCTTGCCCCCCACCAGATTCTGCTCAATACAATTTGTGCCCCGTCAGAATTATTACAGATTTTAGTTGGAAGCTTCTTTTAGCCTGTGACCCCTTCCTAATTCCACTGTCTGCCTTTCCCAGGGGCCCCTGTGAGATATAGTCAGGGATGGTTTCCCTGGGCTTACACTGGAGACTGGAGTGCCTACAAGGTTCTTCCTGCCACTGATGCCACTTTTATTTTTTGTGTGGCTCCCTAAATCTATTTCAACTCTAAGTAAGGTTAGATCCTTTTCCCATGACCTGGATTTTCAGCTACCTCCGTGAGGACATGTGTTCAGAGGCAGGTTTTCCCACCTCACATACTGTGAACTCAGTTTTTCGCCCGTCTCGTGGTATTTGCAGTGGTATGCTGCTGCTTTTAAAGGATCTATGAATTCTTTACATTTTCCTATTACATTCCTATAGTGGTTCTTGGAGCAGAAGTTCATGGTATGAGTCTCCACATGCTGTTCTGTCTTTCCAGGTGGGAACTGCACATTAGCCCTGCCTTCTATTTGCCATTTTCCTCCTTTTTTTTTTTTTTTTTTCCTGGCTTATAAATGGGATTGCCTTCTTGATTTTCTACTCAGCAGGATAACGTTTTTTTTTTTCTATAGAAATGCAGCTGATTTTTCTACATTGATTTTGTATCTTGAAACTTTACTGAATTTATTTATCAAATCTAATAGTTTTTTGTGGAGGAGAGTCATTAGATTTTTCTAGATATAAGATCATACCATGAATAAACGGGGATAACTTAACCTCCTCTTTACCAATTTGGGTGCCTTTTATTTCTTTCTCTTGCCTGATTGCTCTGGCTAGGACTTTCAGTACTATGTTGAATAGGAGTGGTGAAAATCAACATCCTTGTCTTTCTCTAGTTCTTATGATGTTGGCTGTGGGACTGTTGTATATGATCTTTATTATTTTGAGGTATGCTCTTTGCATACCTAATGAGTTGAGGGCTCTCACTATGAAGGGATGCTGAATGTTATCACATGCAAAACATTCAGGAGGTGACTTGAGTGCTATTAAAGGCATTCAGTTTTAAAAGGGAAACAGCATAAAAGTTTGGAAAATTTACAGCCTGGCAGTGCAATTGAAAAGAAGATTCCATTTTCTAAGGAGAAATTCAAGCCAGCTGCAGAAATTTGCATAAGTAACGAGGGGCTGAATTTTATTCACCAAGACAACGGGGAAAGTGTCTCAAGGGCATGTCAGAAACCTTTGCAACAGCCCTTCCCATCACAGGCCAAGAGGTTTAGGAGGAAAAAGTGGTTTTGTGGGCTGGACCCAGGGTTCCTCTTCTGTGTGCAGTCTAGCAACTTGGTGCCCTGCGTCCCAGCTGCTCCAGCCATGACTAAAGGGGCCAAGGTACAGCTTGGGCTGTCGCTTCAGAGGGTGAAAGCCCCAAGCTTTGGCAGCTTCCATCTGGTGTTGAGCTGTGGTCCACAAAAGTCAAGAGTTGAGGTTTGGGAACCTCTTCCTAGATTTAAGAAGTTGTATGGAAATACTTGGGTGCCCAGGCAGAAGTTTGCTACAAGGATAGGGCTTTCATGGAGAACCTCTGCTAGGGCAGTGCGAAAGGGAAATGTGGGGTTGGAGCCCCCACACAGAGTCCCTACTGGGGCACTGCCTAGTGGAGCTGTGAGAAGAGAGCCACCATCCTCCAGACCCCAGAATGGTACATCTGCTGACAGCTTACACTGTGAGCCTGGAAAAGCCACAGACACTCAACACCAGCCTGTGAAAGCAGCTGGGAGGGAAGCCGTACCCTGCAAAGCTGCAGAGACAGAGCTGCCCGAGACCATGGGAACCCACCTCTTGCATCACCATAACCTGGATGTGCGAGATTTGGAATCAAAGTAGATCATTTTGGGGCTTTAAGATTTGACTGCCCTGCTGGATTTTGGACTTGTGTGGGGCCTGTAGTGTCTTTGTCTTGGCCAGTTTCTCCCATTTGGAATGGCTATATTTACCCAATGCCTTTATCCCCATTGTGTCTAGGAAGTAACTAACTTGCTTTTGATTTTATAGGCTCGTAGGCAGAAGGGACTTTCCTTGTCTCAGATGAGACTTTGGATGGTGTAGTTCTGAGTTAATGCTGATTGAGTTAAGACTTCAGCGGACTATTGGGAAGGCATGATTGGGTTTGAAATGTGAGGACATGCGATTTGGGAGGGGCCAGTAGCAGAATGACATGGTTTGGTTGTGTCCCCACCCGAATTTCATCTTGAATTCTTGTGTGTTGTGGGAGGGACCCAGTGGGAGGTAATTGAATCATGGGGGCAGGTCTTCCCCATGCTGTTATTGTGATAGTGAGTAAGTCTCATGAGATCTGATGATTTTAAAAAGAGAAGCTTCCCAGTACAAGCTCTCACTCTGTCTTGATGCTGCTGTGTGAGAAGTGCCTTTTGCCTTCCACCATGATTGTGAGGCCTTCCCAACCATGTGGAACTGTGATTCCATTAAACCTGTTTTTCTTTGCAGTTTCGGTCTTTATCAGCAGTGTGAAGACAGACTGATACACTGTTGTATATTTTATTTGGCAAAGTGTCTATTAACATCTTTTGATATTTTTAAAGATTGGATTTATTTTCTTGTCCTTTGCTGTTCATATATTCTTGGTAAAAGTTCTTTATCAAGACCTGTGACTTGTGAATATTTCTTTCATTCAGTGACCTGTCTTCTCATTCTCCTAACAATATCTTTGAATGAGCAGACATTCTTAATTTTGAAGAAGTCAAATTTATTAAATTTTCTTTTATGGATTGCACTTTTGATGTCATAATCTGCTAAATCTTTCTCTAACCCGAGATCACAAAGACTGTCCTGTATGTTTTCTTCTAGAAGTTTCATACATTTAGTTTCTACACTTTGGTCCATAACTTATTTTGAGTTAATTTTTGAATATAGTATGACATATAGATTGTAGGGTTTTTTTTTTTTCCCATATTGGTAGCCAATTATTCCAGCATTATTGCTTGAAAACTTTATTCATTTTCCACTGCATTACCTTTGGATTTTCATTGAAAATCAGTTGTCCACATATGTGTGGATATGATTCTGTTTCCGGGCACTCTCTCTCTTTTTTTTCCCCCATCAGTGCCTTTTTTTTTCTTTACATCAGTACTACACTGTCTGGCCTACAGTAGATTGATCGTAAGACTTGACATCAGGTAATAGAAGTTCTTTAGCTTTTTGAAAAATTGTCATGTGTGTGTGTGTATGTATGTGTGTGATATGGTTTGGATCTGTGTCCTCACCAGATCTCATGTTCAGTTGTGATACCCAGTATTGGAGGTGGGGTCGTGTGGGAGATGACTGGATTTTGGGAGCTGCTTCTCATGGTTTTACACCATCCCCTTGGTGCTGCTGTCATGGCAATAGTGAGTTCTTGTGAGATCTGGTTGTTTAAAAGTATTTGGCACCTCCCACAACCCCTTGCTCCTGCTCCAGCCATGTAAGATGTGCCTGTTTCTCCTTCGCTTTCCCCAGTATTGAAAGCTTTCTTAGACCTCCCCAGAAACTGAGCAGATGCCAGCATCATGCTTTCTCTACAGCCCATGGAACAATGGGCCAATTAAACCTCTTTTCTTTATAAATTACCCAGTCTAAAGTATTTCTTTATGGCAGTGTGAGAACAGACTAATACAGTTTGTTTGTTTTGAAGACAAGTCTTGTTCTGTCACCCATGCTGGAGTGTAGTGGTATGATTATAGATCATTGTGGCCACAACCTCTTGGTGTCAAGCGATCCTCCTGCCTAAGCCTCTTAGTAGTTAGGACTACAGGCATTCACCACCATGGCCATCTAATTTTTTAATTTTTTGTAGACTTTGATTCTTGCTGTGTTGCCCAGGCTGATCTCAAACTCCTGCCTCAAGTGATTTTCTTGACTCAGCCTCCCAAAGGGCTGAGACATCTGGCCTCGACACATTTTGTTCTTTTTCATTTGTTTTAGGTAATTCTAAGTCCTTTGTATTCTCACATGACTTTTAAAATTAGCTTGTCATTTTCTATAAAAAGTCTGCTGAGATTTTGACTGGGATTGTGTTGGATCTATAAAACAAGTTGGAGAGGATTGACATCTTTACAATATTGAGTCTTTTAAAAGTCTTTTAATTTTTCTTGTTTGTAGTTTTGTTTGTTTGTTTTGTTTAGGTCTTCTTTAGTGAACTTCGTTAGTGTCTTTTAAGGAATTTATTTCATCTAAGTTGTTGAGTTTATTATTATAACGTTCTTTCTGATGCTATGCAAGTAGAATTATTTTGTTAATTTCCTTTTTGGATAGTCCATTCTTAGGTTCATAGAAATTCCACTGATTTTTTAATGTTGATTTTGTAATCTGTAATTTTACTGAATTCATTTATTCTAATAGTTTTTTCAATGGAGTCCTTAGGATTTTCTACCTATATGATCATTTCACCTGCATATGTAGATAACTGTACTTTTTCCCTGCCTGTTTGGTTGGATTTTTAAAGTTTTTCTAACCTGATTGCTCTGGCTAGGACTTCCAGTACTATGTTGAATAGTAGTGGCAAGAGTGGACATCCTTGCCTTCTTCCAGACCTTAGAAGCTTTCAGTTTCTTCCCATTGATTATAATGTTAGCTGTGGGTTTTTAAAAGTGTATATTACCTTGGCCAGCCACAGTGGCTCAGGCCTATAATTCCAGCACTTTGAGAGGTCGAGGTGGGTGGATAGCTTGAGTCCAGGAATTCAAGACCAGCCTGGGCAAGAAAATGAGACCCTGTCTTTGCAGAAAATACAAAAATTCGCCTGGCATGGTGACATGCATCTATAGTTCCAACTACTTGGGAGGCTAAGGTGAGAGGGATGACTTTCCAGGAGATTGAGGCTCTACACTCCAGCCTGGGTGACAGAGTAGGATTCCATCTCTTAAAAAAAAATGCCTCTGTTATGGTAAGATAAATTCCCTCTTCACCTATTTTTTTGAGTTTTTATCATGAGAGTATATTGAATTTTGTCAGTTGCTCTTTTCTATATCTACTGAGATACTCATGTGGTTTTGTCTTTCATTCTGTTAGTGTGGTATATCACATTGATTGACCTTCATATGTTGCACCATACTTTCATCCCAGCACTAAATTGGCCCCATTTGGCTAGGGTGTATGAGCGTATGGATGTGCTGTTGAGTTAGGTTTGCTAGCATTGTTTTGAGGAGTTTTGCATCTGTGTTCATCGGGAATACTGCCCTGTAGTTTTCTTTTCTTGTGTTGCCTTTTTTTATTGGCTTTGGAAATAGGGTGATTTTTGCCTTGTAAAATGAATTTGGACATTTACCTCCCTCTTCTATTTTTGGAACAGTTTATGAAGGGTTCATATTAATTTTTCTTTGAATCATCTGGTCGAATTTAGGTCCTGGGCTTTTCTTTGTTGGAAAGTTTTGATTAGTGGTTCCATCTCTTGTTTATTAGTTTACTCAGGCTTTCTATCCTTCTAGATTTAGTCTGGGCAGATTGTATGTTTGTAGGAATTTATCTGTTTCTTTTGGGTTATCCAATTTGTTGGCACTGAATGGTTCATAATAATTCCTTATGATCTTTTTTATTTGTGTCATTTGTTGGAATATCTCTATTTTTATTTCTTATTTTAGTTATTTCTGACTTTTCTTTGACTTAGTCTAGCTAAGGGTTTGTCACTTTTATCTTTAAACACATCCAACTCTTTTGTTGATTTTTCTAATGTTTTTATATTTTCTAATTCATTTATTTCTGCTTCAGTCTTTATTATTTTCTTTCTTCTGCTAACTTTGGGTTTAGTTTGTTCTTTTCTAATTCCTTGGATTATAAAATTAGATTGTTTGAGACCTTTCTCCTTTTTCAATGTAGGCATTTATTACTATACATTTCCCTCTTAGTACTATTTTTACTACATCCATATGCTTCGGTAATTTGTGTTTTCTTCTTTCTTTGATTCAGAGTATTTTTTTTGTTTGTTTGTTTTCTTTTTTGTTTTTATTCTGATTCAGGATATTTTTGAAAATGTTTTTGATTTCATCTTTTATCCAATGGGTGTTCAAAAGTATATTGTTTCCACATTTTTGTGACTTTTTCTATTTTCTTTCTGTCATTGACTTCTAATGTCATTCCATTGTAGCCTGAGGAAATACTTGATATAATTACAGTGTTCTTAAATGTATTAAGAATTGTTTCATGACCTAACATCATCTGTCCTGAAGAATGGTTATTGTGCTATTATGTGGAATGTTCTATATATGTCTATTAGATCCATTTATTTTATGTTATTGAGTCAGCTGTTTTCTTATTGATTTTCTGCCTGGATGTTCTACCATTATTAAAAGTGAGGTTTTAAAATCTCTTACCATTATTGTATTGCTGTTAATTTCTCTCTTATGAGTTGTCAATATTTGTTTTACATTTAGATACCTTGATATTGGTTGTATACATCTATTTATAATTGTTTTATCTTTCTGTTGATTTTACCCTATTAGCATTATATAATGACCTTCTTTTTCTCTTGTGACATGTTCTTATTCTTAGTCCATTTTGTCTAAGTATTGCTACCCCTGTTCTCCGTTGGTCACCATTTGCTTGGAATATCTTTTTCCATTCTTTCACTTTTTTTTTCTTTTTCCTTTTTCTTTCTCTCTACATGGATCTCACCCTGTCACCTGGGCTGGAGTGCAGTAGCATAGTCACAGCTCACTGCAGCTTTGAACTCCTGCGCTCCATCCCTTTGCTTTCAATCTATGTCTGTCCTTATAGGTAAAATGAGTCTCTTGTAGACAACATATCACTGGCTCCTTTCCCCCCCAATTCATTCAGCTCCTCTATGCATTTTGACTGGAAGTTTAATCAATTTACACCTAAAGTCATTATTAATAGGTAAGGACATACTATTGCCATTTTGTTGTTTTCTGTCTTTTGCATGGTTTGGTTTTGTTTTTCTTCCTCTCTTGCTGTCTTATTTTATGATTTTTTAAAAATTTTTTTGGTAATGGTTGGTTCCTTCCTCTTTATCTTTTTTGTCTCTACCAAAGGCTTTTCCTTTTTGGTTATCATGGGACATTTGTAAGTCTTGCAGTTATAACTGTCTGTTTTAATTTGATAACAACTTCTGTTTAATTGCATACTGACACTCTACACTTTCACTTTGTCCCCATGACTTTGTACAGGTATTGATCGACTTACGACCTATGCAACTTATGACCATTCAACTTTACGACCACAATAGCTAGCTACGACTGCTCCACGTCTGGCAACGCAAACGTTGCCCAGCTGGGTGTACGACAGTGCGGGACAATAAACACATATGCTATATCATATCATTGTTAGTCATTTTCTTGCCTTTCTTGCTTTTCAAAACTCATCATGTGCTGTGGTTTTTCACTTCAAACCATAGACCACCGTGGTTCAGTGATCTGTGAATATTCCACAGTTTTACACCAGGCTGCGCCTTTACCACAAGTTAAGGTGGCTTTTTAAAAATGAGATTTGACAAGAATGCTTTCATAATAAGCATTCAGGTCAACCTTTACTACTGGTAATGCAGTGTTTTACTTAAACCTGACGAATGTAAAAATAAGAAACAAAATGGTGTAGAAATGATACAAGTGGCATAAAATGAACAAAGAAAATTATGATATATAACAGTAATGAAAGAAAATTATGATAAAATATGACTTAAAGATTTTTATAACATCATTTCACAGTACTGTACATATAGCCAACTCAACTAACGACCAAATTGTGTTACGACTGGTCTGTCGGAACCAATCGTGGTCATAAGTCGAGCACTAGCTGTATTCTTAAAGTTAGTTTCTTTTTTGCTGTGATTCTGTTAGGAAATTTTCGTCATTATGGTTATTCTTAGTACTTTGTATTTTAACTTTTATTATATGTTAGAATTATAGGTGATTTGTGCATCACCATTACAGTGTTATATATTCTGTATTTTAATATATATTTATTTTTACTAGTGAGATTTATGTTTTCATATGCTTTCACATTTCTTGTCTTTTTCCAGCTCCATATAAAGTACTCCCATAAGCATTTATTTTTCTTTTCTTTTTTTCTTTCTTTTTTTTTGGAGACAAGGTCTTACGCTGCTGCCCAGGCTAGAGTGCAGTGGCATCATCATGGCTCACTGCAGCCTTGACCTTCTGGGTTCAGGTGGTCCTCCCATCTCAGTGCCCCCAACAAGTAACTAGGATTCCAGGTGTATGGTACCCTACCTGGCTAATCTGTGTATTTTTTATAAAGACAGGGTTTTGCCATGTTGCCCAGGTTGGTCTCAAACTCCTGAGCTCAAGTGATCCTTCCATGCCTGACAGCATTTTTTATCAGATGGGTCACATGGTGAAAATCACTCAGTTTTTGTCTGGCAAAGACTTTATCTCCCTTTCATTTTTTAAAAAGAGCTTAGCAGAGTATTGTATTCTTGCTTGTCAGTTTTTCTTTCAGTATTCCGAATATATTAACCCACTCTTTCCTGGCCTATAAAGTTTTTGCAGAAAAATCCACTGATAGTCTTATGTGTCTCCTTTTATGAGATGAATGACTCTTTTCTTGATGTTTTCTAAATCTTCTCTTTGACTTTTTACAGTTTAGTTGTAATGTGTCTCATTGGACCTCACTGATATTCAGCCTATTTGAGAATGTTCAGGCTTTTTGAGTCTGTATGTCTATATCCCTCCCCAGATTTAGGAAGTTTTTATTTATTTCAAGCTTGTCCATCCCACAGCTGGCAGATCGCATGTGGCCCAACATAAATTCATGAACTTTCTTAAAACATTACTTTTTTGTGTGTGTTATATTTTTTTAAAGTCCATCAGCTATCATTAGTGTTAGTGTATTTTATATGTGGCCCAAGACAAATTATTCTTCCAGTGTGGCCCAGGGAAGCCAAAAGATCAGACACTCCTGATTTTTTTCTTTAAATAAGCTTTTTAAAAATTTTTCTCTTTCTTTTCTCCTCTGAGACACCTCCAAATACATATATTGGTTTGCTGGATGGTATTTGATATGGTCTGGATTTATGTTCTCACCAAAATTTCATGTTGAATTGTAATCTCCATTGTCAGAGGAGGGGGCCTAGTGGGAGGTGATTGGATCATGGGGGCAGATTTCCCCCTTGCTTTTCTCGTAAGAGTGAGTTCTTAAGATATCTGGTGGTTTAAAGTGTGTAGCACCTCCCGCTTTGCTCTCTTCGTCCTCCTCCAGCCATATGTACCTGCTTCTCTGCCATGATTGAAAGTTTCCTGAGGCCTCCCCAGCCATGCTACCTGGCACAGCCTGTGGAACCATGAGCCAATTAGACCTCTTTTCTTTATAAATTACAGTTTCAAGTATTTCTGTACAGCAGTGCAAGAAGGGACTAGTACAGTATTCTATAAGTTTTGCAAGCCTTCTTCACTCTTTAATTTTTACTTTCTTCTCCAACTGGATAATTTCAAATGACCTGTCTTCAGGTTTGTGGAATCTTTCTTTTGCTTGATCATATCTGCTGTTGAAGTGTTCTGTTGAATTTTTAGTTCAATCATTGTATCGTTTAGCTCCAGAATTTCTTTGGGATCCTTATATTTTTATTTCTTTGTTGAGCTACTCATTTTGTTTTTTATTTTTTTCCCATTAAAAAAATTGTCTATATGTGTTCTTTTGTATCTTACTGAACTTGTTCAGAATTATTACTTTGAATTCTTTGCCAGACAATATGTGGATCTCTATTTCTGTAGGGTTTCTACTGAATGTATATCGTGTTCCTTTTGTGGTGTCATGTTTCCCTAGTTTTTCATGTTTCTTGCATCCTTTTGTTGGCGTCCAAACGTCACCTCTTCTGACCTTGTGGACTCTCTTTGGTAAGGAAAGATCTTCACCCGCAGGAGTGGAGGTGTGGTATTACTGACTTGGGTAGCCCATTGGAGCACACCGTTGCACCAGCCATAGTGGCATATGGAGTGCCAAGTGTGAGGGTATCGGGAGGAGTTCTGGATCTGGGGGTGGGGACCAAGGGTTTGGTGGCTCAGGCACTGTGGTCCTCACTGGCGAAATCTATAGCAGCAGGTCCTTTATGGCTGCAAGGTCTTTTGGGAACCTCAGGCTGCCTCTTGGTTTAGCAGTAAACATGCCAGGATAGGCTGAGGCTAGGGTCTGCAATGTAAGTAAGCATGAAACATCAGAGACTGGCTTTGGGGGCTCGTTCCCACCAGCAGCAGGTGTGCAGCAGTGGGAGTCAACGCCAGTGGTGGGATCCTGTGGGCATGTGTACTGGCCATGCTAGGTCATGGGAGTGGAGTGTCTTTAGTAATGATGACGGGAGTAGGTCTAGCAGTGCAGGGGCGACAGTGGCTTAGGCAGGCGGGTCCGCATTGGCAAAAATTGTGAGACCCTGGAGGCAAAAGCTGCAGGGCATTTGCAGTGGCTGTGATGACTTTTGGTTTCCTTAGTGGCAAAACCCACTTGAGTCCTCCTGTAGGCTGCTGGTGACTGCTGGCACCACCACTTTGCTGATGTTGATGGCCTCTGCTCTTGTTTCTAGTTAGTTCCACATGTCTTGGCTATGTCTCATTCATAGATGTCTATCTAATTGTTGTTTTTATAGGTGAGTAAGGGCTGGGCTTTCCTACTCTGCCATTTTGATGACATTCCTGTGTTAATGTTGTCATCAGTTTTATTTCTACATGTGTTATAAACCCCAAAATATATTAGCTGTTTTTGCTTTATATAGTGATCTGTTGAAGAAATTTTAAGTATGAAAGAAAAGTCTCTTATAGTTACCCACATAGTGATCATTTCTGTTGCTCTTTATTTCTTTGTTAGATCTAGATTTCCTTCTGATAACATTTTTTTCTGCCTGAACGACTTCTTGTAATGTTTCTTATAATATATGCCCTATTGGTAATGATATTTTTTATCTTTTGTATGCCTGAAATGTCCATTTTTCCTTGTTTTTGAAAGATATTTTTGTTGGATATGGAAGTTTAGATTGACTACTTTATTTTTTGCCTCCAGTACTTTATTTATTTATTTATTTGTTTATTTAGAGACAGAGTCTTGCTTTGTGGCCCAGGCTGGAGTGCAGTGGCATGATCTTGGCTCACTGCAGTCTCTGCCTCTCCCGGGTTCAAGTGAGTCTCCTGCCTCAGCCACCCAGGTAGCTGGGATTATAGACATGAGCCCTGACACCTGGCTTTTTTTTTTTTTTTTTTTTTTGTATTTTTAGTAGAGATAGGGTTTCAGTTTGCCGGGCTGGTCTTAAACTCCTGGCCTCAAGTGACCCACCTGCCTTTGCCTTCCTAACTGCTGGGATTACATGCGTGAGCCACCATCCCTGGCCTGCCTTCACTACTTTAAAAAATTTTGCTCCATGATCTGATTTGCATTTTTGACAAGAAATGTTCTGTGATCATTATTTTTGTTCTTATATTTTATGTGATCTTTTCTTTTGGCAGCTTTTAAATTTTTTCTTTTAAGCAGTTTGATTATTATGTGCTTTGGTAGATTTCTTGTTCTTTGAGTTTATTATACTTTTATTAATTTTCATCATATTTGAAGATTTTCAGCCATTATATTTTCAAATAGTTTTTTCTTATCCTCTCTTTCTTCTTCTTCAGGGACTCTAATCACAAGTACCTAAGACATTTCAAATTAAATCATGGTTCATTGATGCTTTGGTCATTCTTTTCTTATTTTTCTCTTGTTTTATTTTGTTTTCTTATTGCTGTGTCTTTAAATTTAATTGCTTCTTCTGCAGTGTCTAATCTGCCATTAATCCCATCTAGTATACTTTTCATATCCCACATTATAATTTTCCTTTGTAGATGGTCATTTTCAGTCTGTTTTCTATCTTTCATATCTCTGTTTAGCAAGTTTTATCTTTCCTCTAGCTTTTGAAATAAGGAATGTAGTTAAAACATCTGTTTTAATGTCTTTGCTATTCATTCTGTCACCTGCTTCATTTCTTGATTAGTTGCTCCCCACAAGCATGTGCTCATCAGTTCTCTGCCAGGTTCTTCCTTTGTGCAGCCCTCTGGCCACTGTGTCATCCTTATGCTCCAACCTGCATCTCTGCAACTTAGTGAGATGGCTGGAGCCCGCCTCTGCTCTTCTCTCTACACTGCAGTCTCTCTTCAGGCAGTAAACTGTGGCAATCACAGGACCCACCTTCTTTGTTTCTCATCTCTCAGTGGTCACTGTCCTTCATTTCCTGATGTCTAGGGTCTTGAAAACTGTTGTTTTGTATACTTTGTTCAGTATTTTAGTTTATTCAGTTGGGAGTGAAAATCTGGTCTCTTTTACTCCGTATAGGCTGGCACTGGAAGTCAATATCTCTAGTTGATATAATTTCATGAAAATATACTTGCACAGTAAGACTAGTCAAAAGGTAAAGTCAGCTGGGCGTAGTGGCTCACATCTGTAATCCCAGCACTTTGGGAGGCCGAGGTGGGCAGATCATGTGGTTAAGAGTTCGACACCAGCCTGGCCAACATGGTGAAACCCCATTTCTACTAAAAATACAAAAATTAGCTGGGCGTGATGGTGGGCGGCTGTAACCTCAGCTACTTGGGAGGCTGAGGCAGGAGAATCACTTGAACCCAGGAGGAGGCCTTGGTTGCAGTGAGCTGAGATCACGCCATTGCACTCCAGCCTGGGCAACAAGCACGAAACTCCGTCTCAAAAAAAAAAAAAAAGGTGAAGTCTTTGCTCCGACAGCATTGTCTTTCATTCTATCCCATAAGTGGAGCCTCTTTCGTTTTACAATGACTTCGTTTTTGAATGAGTAAAACAATTGGCAATGAACCTATTTAAATTATCCTGTTTTAAAATGATTGTAGATTTTATTATTTCATACTCTTTACCACTTTTTCCTCCCTCAACACTGTCTTAGTATTATTTCAAAAGTCTGGTTTAGAGGAAGAGATCTGAAAACAGTATAAGAATTTAATCTAACCTTTGTTTGAGTTCAGAAGGAAAAAAGTATGATAATCCTGATATTTCAGCAAAGAATGTTTATGTTTTTTTTTGTTTGTTTGTTTGTTTTAAATAACGAGATGTATGTGTTCTTTCTGGTAATCTTACATTAAAGCCATGGATATTCATGTCAGCTGTTTGTGTAATATGCCAACATAGATAATTTATTGATAAAGTCACATTAATGATCCCTTTATGTGTCAAGCTTTGTAAACTCTCTCCTAACTATGTTTTGCTGCTTTAGGAAGATGAATAGGCTTGCTAAAAGTAGAAGTTTACTCAGGTGGGCTCAAGAACATAAATTCCGCCAGGCGTGGTGGCTCACGCCTGTAATCCCAGCACTTTGGGAGGCCGAGGCGGGTGGATCACGAGGTCAAGAGATCGAGACCATCCTGGTCAACATGGTGAAATCCCGTCTCTACTAAAAATACAAAAAATCAGCTGGGCATGGTGGCGCATGCCTGTAATCCCAGCTACTCAGGAGGCTGAGGCAGAATTGCCTGAACCCAGGAGGCGGAGGTTGCGGTGAGCCGAGATCGCGCCATTGCACTCCAGCCTGGGCAACGAGAGTGAAACTCCGTCTCAAAACAAACAAACAAACAAAAAAAAGCATAAATTCCATTGACTAATATTGTAGGTAGAGAAACCAGCCCTTTCTTAAATGAGATTTTATTCTGTATGTTCTTTTTTAGGTATGAATAGAAAAAGATCATTATTCAAGGAATTATGCATAAAATATTTTCAGTTGAATTGTAGTCGGGGGAGCTGATGTGCAGCTTGTCATGAAGAATGTTTTAAATTGACCGATCATCTAGATAATGTGACCTTATGCTTAGCCATGGCTTTTACTAAGCTTCTTGCTTGGAGTATATTTTGCTTACCCTTTAACAAAATGAACTTCCAGATGGGCATAAGCATTTAAATATTTGACTAAAGCAGTTAAACCACAGCATTTGATCATTAGATCTTTCTTATAGTTAGTAGTATTTTAAAATATTTCAAAATTTGCTTTTGAAATACTCTTACCTTTTTACAGAAATATAAGTTTTAAAGTATTTTACATTTGTCAGATGATTGCTAGTAAAGCTTTGTCTGAGTATTGTCACTTTTTCTTAATTGTTGGTGCTTTTAATTTTAAAAGTACATTTTATAATCTAATTACTGCCATGCCAGAAACCTCTCAGGCAGAATTTTAGAGAAGTTTTTTTTTTAAGGTTTCTTGTGGTCCAGTCTTTATAGAAAATATTCAGAATTGAAGAACTGTGTATGTTGGTTGAAGTAATCTGTTAGTCAATCTATCGAATTTTTAAAAATACTAAGTTCAACACAGTGATGTCTTGGAACTAGTTTTTATGGAGTAATACCTGTCTAGTTCTTCAGCGCACTATAGCAGCAGGCTCCTGGATTTCTGTTTATGAAATCAACCTGAAATAGCCTGAAAACCAAAACATCTGATGATAGAGACTGTTCTTTGCCTGGATGTTCCATATTAGGTCTTGATCCTGAGTCTCGAGATACCAAGTTGAGCCACTAAGAAGTTCTAGTGAAAGCACTTTCCTGTTTTTCATAACACGTCTTCCATCCTTACCGTGATGATGCATTCAGCTTCCTGACTTCACTCTCATATGGTAGTGTTGTCACACCTAGGACGCAGGCCATGTCCAGGGGTGGTTCAGTTACCTACCACAGACCATAAACCAGTGCTTTCCAAAGTGGAGTTTGTGCATTTCCGTGCATTCACAAAGCAAGTTATTGGACTATGTGAAGGAAATATTATAACTTGTATTTATGTTTATTGTAATGATTTCTAAAGTATTTGTTTTGTCTGTATATAAGATGTCATTGGATAGTGTATTTGTAGCTTATAAATAATTCAATACACATATATTGGGTATAGATGCTCAAATTTTGATTTTACTAATAGTAGTACATGAGCAAAAAAATTTCAAGAGCAGATAAGACTTGTATAGAACATCTGGGCAAGAGTTTGATTCTGGGATTTCCCATTTCCTCCATCAATGAACTTCATGCTGTGTAAAATTTTGGGTGTCTGTGTCTGTGGGTTTTTTTGTGTGTGAAGATTCATATCTCTCACCAGATTCTCAAAGGAGTCTTTGGCTCTAATGATGCAATTACTTAACTGGGATCTCTGGGCTGAAGCCACTGAAGCTTGTTTTGGTAGGAGTACATCTTGTTTAAAGATTGCTTCCTAGGCTAAATGAGATGGTACTTTATTATAATTATAATTAGATACGTATTCCCTTTATCAAAGTAAAGTTTTATTAATGTGAATAGCTGAGAAACTGCTGCCATCATCATCATTACCATGCGTGACCGATGCTGTGTACTCTTCTGGTGTCTGAGTTTTTACCTCTTTAAAAAAGCTATTTTATTGTATGTTTTCACTAATCATCTACCTTTAAAAAATATTTTGGTATATTATTGTCTTTCAGTTTCATCATTTGTCCTGGGTAGAAGTGACTACAGAAGAGCTACTTTTGAGATCTCCTGTTTTCATGACAATGTTTATATTTAGTTTTTTATTATCTCTCTAAGCTGCTTTTGTAGATGCTACCTGTAGTAGATGATGGCATCATATTGGAGTGAGGATGAGAGTTCAGTTCAAAGGTCAACTGATAATGTAAATTGAGTATAGTTAAAGTTATTCTTGAAATCACCCATAAAATCCTTAAATCACCCTTAAAATATGAGGTACATAATTTTGCATCTATAATCCCATAGACGATTGTTATTATTTCTTCTAATTCTTTGTAGTTTAAATTTTATATGGCCCCCAAGTAGCTCTCTCCTTTCTTTCTTGAAGAATGTTGACACTCCCTTTATCCCTCATTTGACTGACACCTGAATGATGTGATTTATTTATCCGTGGTCAGAAAAATCTCACCATTCATGTATTTTTTCCAGTAAATATTATTATATTATAAATATATTTTTATAAATATTTTATAAATATTTTTAACTGGACCTGGCCATGTACTCATTTAGTAGAATGACTAACTTATATTTAAGTAAAAAGACTTTTAAAAAAATGTGTATAGGTGATTTTAAGTAACTTCGATGCATATATCATTCTACTGTATTTTCTGCTTTGCCCTTTTACTCTAGAAGCCTATAAGTATTAAACTCAGATTAACAATTTTTTATGGAAGGAAATTATTATTCATTTATATAATACTAATATTAAGTATTAATATATAGTGCACTATATATTAAGTGCATATAAGACATTGTTCTAGGCACTGGGATTATAGGGGTGAAACAAACTTCCTATTCTTACAGAACCTACATTCTAGTGGGGAAAACAGAAAAAAAAATTCAGGTTATGTGTGCTATGAAGAGTCATAATTAGTATAGAAGGCCATAGAAGGTCCGACTGTTTTAGGTAGGGGAGTCAGAGTTTCCTCTCCAAGGAGATGGCATTTGCACAGAGACCCGAATGAAGAGAGGGGACGGGCATTTCCTCCGGAGGGCGGCAGCAGAGCAGGATCGGATGTTCTCGGCATCTTTTTCATTATGACCCTTGCTTCCTGTGATCAGTTACTGCCATCCTGTCTCAGTAGCGTATGCAGTCAGCCATCCTCCCCGTGGAAGTAGCACAAGAGCTTAATTTTTAACGTAAGCATGAGTTCCATCGAATATGCAAAGGGCATTCATCATTCTGACCTCATTACTCATCACTTGCAGGTGACTGTGGTGTGTATGTGAAGTAAGTTAGGGCTGGCTTGAGGTTGTCCCAATAGATAATAGTTACATATTTTAAACTAGGATTTATTCATTAGATCATCTCACATAACGGAAGTGAGAATGTACATAGAATTTGATCGAACTTGTGCTTTACTTGTAACACACTGAATATGTCTTACCCGATTTCATTAAGGGCTATTTTATTTATTTTTAACAGGAATCACTAGATTTGATCTACTTGGAGACTTTGGAAGGTTTAATTGGCTGGGAAATTTCTATATTGTATTATCCTACAATTTGCTTTTTGCTATTGTGACAACATTGTGTCTGGTCCGGAAATTCACCTCTGCAGTTCGAGAAGAACTTTTCAAGGCCCTAGGTAATCCTGAGGTTCATGGGTATTTTTTCCTCTTTCTACTAAATAATAATTTTGACATTTGAGTTAATATTACATCTTCAGCTATTTAGTTTCCTAAATTTGTAAAACCTTACAGGTCAGATTATTGATCCATTACTTGCTATGATTTTGTGCAAAATTACTTCAGTAGGCCTTAGCTTCTTTATCTGTAATATAGTGATAACAGCATCTTCCTTTTAGGATTTCTGTGAAGATCAACTGAAATAATTCTTGTAAGGTCCTTCCCATAGTGCCTGGCACATCATAAGAACTCAGTAAATCTTAGCCCCTTTATTGTGACGGTGGTGGTCATGCTGGTGGTGAGGTCGATGTGGCTTATTTTTTGCTAACAGTACCTTTTAGTTAAAGCTTTTTTTTGAGGCTTTGGATTTTACAAGTATTTGGCTGACCCGCAATTCTGTTCAGTAAGCCAAATAATAATTCAAGATGAAAATATTAGCATTCTTGGCATTGATATAATAGAAGAGGAGGGATTTACTATTGTGTGTTCCACGAGTCACCCATATTGTAATGGTGTTAAAAACTCTAACAGGTTTATTAAAGGGCACAAATGTAACCCATGAATATATTTTTATGCTTATTTCCACATTAGTGCTAAACATATTTCAAGTTTTATACTTTAAGAATATCAGGGGCTCACGCTTGTAATCCCAGCACTTTGGGAGGCCGAGACGGGTGGATCACGAGGTCAAGAGATCGAGACCATTCTGGTCAACATGGTGAAACCCCATCTCTACCAAAAATACAAAAATTAGCTGGGCATGGTGGCGCACGCCTGTAGTCCCAGCTACTCGGGAGGCTGAGGCAGGAGAATTGCTTGAACCCAGGAGGCGGAGGTTGCGGTGAGCCGAGATCGCGCCATTGCACTCCAGCCTGGGTAACAAGAGCGAGACCCCGTTTCAAAAAAAAAAAAAAAAAAAATATCAGGACAGTGTAAATTATCTTGGTTTGGGGGTGTGTAATTTTATGACAGAAGAAGGGAAGGGCAGTGAATTTTGTAGAAAAGTTTTTAAAAATCCTGACATTAGTGCATTTACCTGAGTTGACATCATTTGAATGCTTATGACTCCATATTGGGGCTTTTAGCTATTACAAAAGGCCACATATTGATGGATTCATTAAGGTCCAATTTTCAAGTAACTGAAAATATATGAGCAGCAATAAAGCATTTCACACCACCAGGCCTTTCCAGCCTTGATGTTTGAGCGGGTGACCTTTGGGAGGCAGAAAGGATTTCAGAAGAGCTCTCCATATGCGTTTTACTTTGAATATGCCTGGGACCGGGTGGCTCATGAAACACTGGCCTGACAGGAAAAAGCCATCGCTTGTTTCAGCTGATGCACCAGATAATGTATACAGTTTAATGCTTAGGGTTAATAAAACTGGTCCGACTTGAAGTAGAAATCAAACAGGCCTTTCTCTCAGATGCCTAGCATTAAAACTGAATTTTTAAGCCTGTTGTAATATCAGCAAGATTAGTCAGCTGTGGTCTCAGATAAATTTCCACTTTCCATTCACTAAATGAGACGGTTGCAAATGAACTGCCTTAAGTTTAGCTTTTGAATTAGGTATTCTGGACATCATTTGGCTAAGAAAGCCTTTATTAAAGTAATAAAAGATAACCTGATATAAAAGGCCTTATATGTATGTCAGTTCATTGACCATAGGAGACAGTAGAATCAGCAAGAGTTGTATAAAACTACCTAATAGATTTACTTTTCTTCCCAAATGCTCTTCGGTATTCTTTGGGGTGCTCTAAGGGACAATTTACACGTAGAAAAAGAGTCTTATGAAGTATATGTAATGTTTGAATGACCTGAGATCTTAAGAAGGATTTCACTGATTGTAAAGTAACTGTCCCCTTTATTTCCTTTTCTCATCTTTTTGTTGGTAGTTTTTCCCCCTCTGCTGCTCTGCCCATTAATAATAATAGTATCCATTTCAGAGATAACGAGCACATAGTAAATACTAGCGATTTACCTGTGGTGATGGTGGTGATGACGGGATTGTTTCTGGAGTTGTCTGTAGAAGAAAGACATCGGAGTTTTTTAGAATGCATAATATATGCGACACTCAAGTTTGAGATGTGAACTCCGTCTGTCCGGAAAGGGTGACTTCATTTCAGCTCAGTCAGTGAATACCTCACTGATCCTCTGTGTTCACTCAGTCCCGTTTCTGACAAGCTTGATTTTAGCACACTTCCTCAACTTCAACAGCTGTGTCTTCCTATTGTCATTCCTGGGACCACAACCATTTTTTGTGTTGGATTGATTTCCTTTTTTTTTCTTCCCATTCAAACATAGAGTGGCTCAATTTTACCTTTCTTTCATTAAGATATGCAAGTGAAAGTTTAAAATTTGGGGTGCTTGGCTGGGCGCGGTGGCTCATGCCTGTAATCCCAGCACTTTGGGAGGCCGAGGCAAGTGGATCACGAGGTCAAGAGATCGAGACCATCCTGGTCAACATGGTGAAACCCCATCTCTACTAAAACTACAAAACATTAGCTGGGCATGGTGGCGCGTGCCTGTAGTCCCAGCTACTCAGGAGGCTGGGGCAGGGGAATTGCCTGAACCCAGGAGGCGGAGGTTGCGGTGAGCCGAGATCACGCCATTGCACTCCAGCCTGGGTAACATGAGTGAAACTCCGTCTCAAAAAAAAAAAAAAAAGTTTGGGGTGCTGTGTTTATGAGTGATGTAAAACTGTCTAACAGGTCAATCACCATGTGAAATTTTAGGGAGAAACATCTTTTCGAAGTAAGCTGTTGAGATGCCAAAAAGGTCTGCGCTTCCTGAAAAGTATTTTCTCAGAATCTGTCCTGTAGAAGTGCAAGCCACATCATGATCATTTGGTCAGTAACAGACCACTTGCCTATATGCCAGTGGCCCCAGAAGATTATAATGGAGCTGAACAATTTCTGTCCCCTAATGACCCGCTAGCTGTTGTAGTGTCATGGCACAATGTAACCTTTTCTAGGTTTAGATATTTTTAGATGCCCAAATATTTACCATTGTGCCACAGTTGCCTACAGTATGCAGCACGGTAACATGCTGTCTGGTTTGTAACTTAGGAGCAATAGGCCATGCCACGCAGCCAGGCATGTCATGGGCTGTGCCATCAGGGTATGTGTAGATGCTCTCTCTGACAGTACACAATGACAAAATTGCCTGATGACCCATTTCTCAGAATGTATTCCTGTTGTTCAGCAACACCTGACCATGTTCCTGTCTGTCATTGTATTTTATTTTTATTAAAGTGCTTGAAGCCCCAGTGCCACACAGCTCTTACATTTTCTTCTGCCTTTTCTCCCTGTGAGTGTGCAGTGTTGGTCTGCATATCAGGTATATTATGTAAATAGTTGTTATATGATAGAGCGAGAAATCAGTGTAACTTTAAAAGATAGTGATAATTTTTTATTCTGTGAAATACTTTTGGGTAGTGAGATATTTATGTTCCATTTATTCTTTTGTCATTTCTTTCTTTTTTGGTAATGTTTTCCATTCTTTTCTTTTTAATTACATATGAATATTTTGGTGTGGCTTTCCCTACATTTTCCTGCATGTGTGTGTGTGTTATTTTACTTTATTTAAAATTTTTTTTGACAGAGGGTTTCATTCTGTCACCCAGGCTGGAGTGCAGTGGTGTGATCACGTCTCACTGCAGTTATAACCTGTTGGGCTCAAACGATTCTCCCACCTTGGCCTCCCAAAGTGCAGGGATTATAGGCATGAGCCACTGTGACCAGCTAATTTTTCTGTTTTTCATGAAGGTGGGGTTTCACTATGTTGCCCATGCCTGTCTGAAACCCCTCAGCTCAAATGATCCTTCCACCTTGGCCTCCTAAAGTGCTGGGATTACAGGTGTGAGCCACCCCACCTAGCCTGTGTGTATATACAGTATTTAAAAATGAAAGTGGGAACATATCTGTCTTGGGTTAGGTTCCCAGAGAAGCACACTTTAGCTGGGAATATGCTTGCCAGGAAGAGGTTTATTAGCCGGCTTGGGGAAAGGAAGGAGGAAGGGGCTGTGCAGAGAGAGAACTGTGCTCTGATGCAGTCACTCTAGAAGCCTCTGCTGGCCCTCGGGGACGCTGTGGCTACAGTGAGCCTTCAGAGCTCCACTGAACTGAGAAGAGGGGGCAGACTTTTACGACCCTCTTGTGCTATCCTGGAAGCAGCAGGACTTCCCGCCCTGCAGCTGTCTTCGGCTTAGGCCATCCCCAAAGGGAGGTTGCCAGTAGGGAGAAGAAATCTTTCATTCCTCAGGGGGATCTGGGCAGCACCTCACAGCTTCCCAAATCCAACTTAGCTTTGCCAGTCTCCTCCTCTCCCTACCCTCACCCTTCCCCAGCCACTCAGCAATCTATCATTTCTCACCATTTTCTTAATTTTTGCAGGGCTTCATAAACTTCACTTATCAAATACTTCAAGGGATTCAGAAACAGCCAAGCCTTCTGTAAATGGGCATCAGAAAGCACTGTGAGACACACAGCTGGCGTCTTCTGCAACCAAGAGACTCGCGAACTCCAGACTCATGACATTCCTGTCCCGTGTAGAAGCATTTCCACTTCGACCTTGGCTCCTCTTCAGAACCTAGGCCTATCTGTGCCATTTTTTTTTCATAATCTACGAAGAACTTGGCCATGGCTGGTCTTTTTTAAATTTCACTTTCTGATAGACCCTGTAGTTTCCAGTTAAACGCAGATTCCTTAGAGACATACAGAACAGCACATTCTTCTGTAGACATTTGCTCATATTGGTAAATACGGTCATCCCTATGAAAACACTGTTTTCACCTGATATGACAATGTTAGAAAAGGCAAACTCCGGGACTTTCTAAAGATTTCCTTAAATCCCATTATATACTTTATTCAGAATGTAGACGCCTACCCGAAAGGCATCCTTGGTACTAAGTGAAGGTTCTTCAGAAAATACATTTTTCAAATGCAGTAGGAACTGCTTGTAGATATCATTATTGCAGTGTGTGTGTTGGAATGGTAATGGTGGCAATTATGTTTTTTATTTCCTTAAAAGCAAAAGGCATAGTTTCTGATTTCTGTTACAGAATGATATTGATCAGACTTTGAGCCAAGGGGAAAATACTAAATTCTTTTAAACCTAGAGCCTTAGAGAGCCACAGGAATATCTTCTGTTGTACAGTCTAATAAGCTATGGTAGGGAGTGTCATGTAATCATAGTTGAATGACAGTTTATGTATATAATTCAGTATTACCTCTGATAACATAGTTGCCAGTGTTTAATACACTTGTAACTTGGATTTTTGCCTTATAGGCTATATGTATACTCAATTTTTTAAAGCATTTTTTCAAAGATCACTTGATTCCCCATGCTTCTGTAATGCTTATGGAAACTACAAATGCCGGGTGGTAGAAACGCCTTCTCTCCTCATAGTCCTCAGGCTTGGTTACTTTTGCATATGCCTTTTGAAGCCTCCAAGTTTTTCCAGTTAACATCCAAAGTTCACAGCATCAGCATTCATGGTGGAAGAATAGTTTTGCCGTAAACATGATCAGTCAGTTATTAAATTGTACATAATTATTGGGATGCTTTCTTGGCTATGTCTACTGAATAAAAACTATGAACTTACACTCTGTGTTAACCATCCGCTAGGACAGAATACCGAAAACTGTGCATGCAAAATAGAAGATGGGCCCATTGGCACACAATTCATAGTTATGCAATCTATAGAAATACGTTGACATGCACTATGTGTATGAAATACATTGTCTGTGTTCAGACAAAAGGATTTTTTTCAAATTGTTAAATGTAAAGGTTTTCTGGGAGAAATTTTTGAAAAACAAGCTGTGTCTATTTGACATCAGAAATTTCCACTTAAACCAAAATAAGAAACTTTGATCTGTATATTTATAAACCTCATTGAGTACATACACTTCCCCTCATTTATCCCTCTGCATTTCCTTCTGAGCTTCACATTTATCTAAAATGCAGCTTGGTTTTAAAATAAAAGAACATTCATTTTGTGATTCTAAACAATGTTCAGTAAATACCACCAGTGTAGTACTGGTGAATTTCTCAGCATAAGATCGACATACCTAGAAAGTTAATAAAATTCAGCTCTTTTCCAATTTCATTGATAGTTATGCTTATTGGAGCATTAATTGCAGGGTCTAACTTTTAGTGAAACTTGGAATCCATACTTTGAGCAGACCAAGTCAAGGGAAGAACAGAAAGAAACTCAGGAGTAGAGTAATACCACTTTTAACTACCCAGTGTCAGGGCACGTCCAAAGAGCTCCCAGATACTTGTAAAATGTCTGAACATTTTTAAGTGAAATATTAAACTTTTCAATGTCTATTGCAACTCTTTGTTCATTTGGAAGTTTCTTTCCATCCGAGGACCAGTTTGGGGTTTGTAAACCTAGTACAATGAATTATCAAGTTTTACACTTACTGGATGCGTCCTCACTGCTGTGGAAGCAAAGGATGCACGTCAGGGGTAGAAGGGCAGTTTCGAACCTGGGGACTCAGATGCCTTTTAGAACACATACAGACTGTTACAGACACGGACTGCTCCATAATCACAGCTCCTCGAGGCGCTTGCTAGTCATATGCACAGGCATCTGCCTCTTGAGAGACTCACTCCAAATGCAGGTGCTTCCATTGGGCGTAGGTTGGAGGCTGCTCTATATGACAAACTCCAGAAATGGATGGCAGGATAAGGAGGGCAAACACTGCGTCCTGGGAAGGACAGTCGCCCTGGGGTCTTCATTCTCCTACAGTTCCTGTGCACCAGTGAAAGGAAGTAGATGGACCCTGGAAGGCCAGAGCTCCAAATGCTCAGAATCATTCACTCTGGAACTACAATTTCGTTTCTAACTGGACGGGGTGCACCAGTGACTGCATTAAATCAAGCAGTCGTTTTATTCTCTTTCCTTCAGTCTCTTCAAGGGCATTAGGCACTATGGTCCCAGAGCTTCTTGGGGAAGCTTTGCAATTTATTATTGATTGGTTCTGCAATACCTAAATAAATTGTTTTACAATTATGTTTTCTGATTATAACATTTGTATTAATTTTTACTGATTTTCCAAGATACTTCTTAGATTTACTATTTATGTAGCTTTGTGTACATTCTCTGTAAAAACAGACCTCTAAGACACTTCACGTGAAAATTGTACACATCATCATACACTAATGTTAGCCCCTTACATTGCTACACTCAGGTGCTGCTGAGTTGAGATGGATGGAGCCTCTCGCGTTTTGCTCTCAGGCGCATTAAAGGCACACCTGTGCCTGCTCTGGGCAGCAGCATGGCCTCCCACACTCTGCTGGATGCCTGTGGCCCTCTCGGCAGCCTCAGTGATGACCTCATCTGCCAGGGAAACAGGTTTTCATCATTTATACACCCTTACTTGTTTGGTTGGTAGCACGTTATTTAATGCGTAAAGGTAGAATTCTTACAAGTTTGTTTAAAAAATGTGAACATAGATACAGCACTGACTTTTTAAACTTGAAAAAACTGGTATAATGTTAATTTTTTAAAATAACATTTGGACATACTAGTTATTTTTGTTTACAGATTGTCTTGTTTACAAATTGTTAGCCTTTGCTTCTATGAGATACTTTCAGTGTGACT
Source organism: Sapajus apella (assembly GCF_009761245.1). Taxonomy (NCBI): domain Eukaryota; kingdom Metazoa; phylum Chordata; class Mammalia; order Primates; family Cebidae; genus Sapajus; species Sapajus apella. The sequence continues at coordinate 2,390,001 of NW_022436996.1, forward strand.
TTTAAAATGTCTTAGAAATTAAAGTTTTACAAAAAGTGATTTCATATTTGGTTTATAAGCATGTCTGTGTGGGGTTTGCTGTTTTGTTTTTTCCATCTTAAATACCGTCATGGCTAAAACTGAAGGGTATTTATAGGCTACTTCCACTTCAGTTTTATAGAGGGCAGTAATTATTCTGATGAATGCTGAATTAAGGAAGAAATGGACATTTTCTTTCTCTGTTGTGGAGTTATTGGGAGATCAATTTCTTATAACCCGAAATGTAGCATCAGTAATTGAGATCATGTATTTTATTTAATTATTTGAATTATTTAGACTTGTTTGATTTCTCTAATTTTTTTCCATAAAAGGACTGAGCAGCACCTACTTGTGGTTTGGGCAGCTTCACCCAGAGCTCTTGGAGGAATAAATGCTGTTAGCACCTGGTGAATTCGCTGGCAGGCAGAAGCATATGCACCAGTGGCTTTCAAGTTTTTGACGACAGTAAGAAATAACCCATTACACACACACACACACACACACACACACACACACACACACACACCCTCTTTCTCTGTCTCTCTCAGATACATATAAGCAAAAATTTAACAAGGCAGTACCTGTTTTTCCTATGTATGCATGCTGGCATCTTCTGTTTTATTGTTATTTTTAAAAATATTAGACACATACCACTAAGCTATTTTCTGACCTCCTAATAGATGGCGAACTTCAGTTTGAAAAGCATACCTTTAGAATGTGGTTTGAAAGAAGAAATAATACAAAGACCTTTTTGGAGTTTTTTTCTTTTTTTGGCTTTTGAATATTGTTTAGGTAAAAATTATTGCTACAAATACCACTGAAGCAAAAGTACTGTGTATGCAGATTACTTGTTGTAGTGTAGAAAATGTAGTATCAGTAGAAATTCCTAAAACTCACAAATACAGATTAAAAAATTTCCAGACTTGTGACTGATCCATATGTCTTGAAAGAGTATTAGGCAATAAACTTCCCTTTTCAAAGAGAAATTATTTAACTTCCAATTCTGTGTTCTTTAATTAGGAACAGTTTTTTTCAAGGGTAAATATGATCAAATAGAAACTTCAGACAAAACCTCATTATTCTCAGATATGACTTTGGTGTTCTGCTGTAACTTCTAAAGGTGCTCCAGAAGTCAAGTTCATGGGCGTGGATTGTGAACAGCAGGGTGGCCCTGTGTGAGTGGCTGTGGAGGACAGAGTGACGTAGAAGAATCTGAGTGAGTGTGAGGAGCGGGGAGTCATGTGGGCTATGAATCTGCGAACGGAAGTTTGATCAGTTACTGGAACCATTTTACGGCTGTTGTAACGTCTTCTCCTTTCCTTTGAAAAGCTGTTATGAATGAATGGTGCCACCTGCAAACCCTGACCCGAGAACCAAGTGTATGTGATGCTGCCGTAGCTTTTGGTACTGACTCTGCAGCTTTTCTTTATAGTATCTCGAAGTCATCGCAGTTCTTCTGTGTGGACTCCACAGCAGAGTTAGAGGATGAAATGGCAAGTGGATGTTGTCTTCCTCCTCCCCGTTCACTTCCTCCCCACTGCCTTGCTTTGCTTCAGTCTCAAGATGATTCACCTTTTCTTTTCTTTTTGTCTTGACTGTGGAATCTCATCAGAGACTTCGAAGTGGGCATGGTGAGAGGGGCCTGGGGTGTGGTGCAGGGGCAAGTGCTCTGTCCTCCCATAGTCGCCCTCAGGACTGCCTTGTGAAGTGGAAAATGCACAGCTGCATTTGACAGATAAGGAGCGCCACTCAGAAAGCTGCAGACGTTTGCAGGCAATGGTGGGCAGATGAACTGGCCAGTACAATCACAGTCCCATTTTTTTTAGGTTTTAAACCTTTGTTTTAGGTTTTCAGTTTCTTTTTCATTCATGTACCTTACGATTATATTACTTGGTTTATAAAGATTCATGACAGGTATACTCATTCTAGATATAACCTTTGTTGTTAACAAATGCCTCCAGTCCCACAGTTCTGTAAGAATTCTCTGTCTAGACTTGGTACTGATTTAATGATTTTCCCTGACACACAACATGCTGAGCTCCTGATGAAGTGGATTTAAAGGCATAAAGGGATGTGTGAGAAGGCTCGAGAAGTGGCTGCATCTTGCAAGGGGACTATCAGACAGGTGGGTTCCAGCCTGTTGAGGGAGGAATGGCCACATTCCATAGGGACTGCTTTAGCGGGCCGGGAAGCCGCAGTGAGAGCTGCAGGCCAGGCTCCCTGTCTCCAAGTCCTCCCATGAATTCATGGGTCAGTGCCCCCATTTTCATAGAAGAGACCTGACGAGGCTGTGGTGTGATTGTATAAAAGCTTGCATTGTTTCATTACTTGACCTGACAATGTGTCATTATCTCCAAATTGTTCAGAGAAGCAGCTGCTTCATTCAGGTCCGTTTTATCATTCTGTGGTTGCAACATGGTCTCCTGAGCCAGCGATGGGCGTGCCACTCCATGGCCACTTTTTAGTAAGAAAATTACCTGATTTTCTGTTAACTGCCACAAGATGCTCCGTACCACCCCTCAGTTCTTACGGGGTTTTCACCACCCTCATCCTCAGTGAAGTTGGATGACCATTCCTGCCTCATCCCACCGATTTTCCTGAGTATCTGTTGCCTACAACTAATACTCATTCCTGCATCAACAAAATACTGCACTTGGTTGCAAAGAATAGAAGTGGACTCTGCCAACATAAACAGGAAAGGTGTTTCCGGGAGTGTATGGGATGGCTCACGGATATGGAGAAAGCCCAGGAAGAGGTGTTGGGCACAGCCCTAGGCACGACCTTTCCTGGGCTCTTCCCATCACTGAGTGATCCGCGTGGGACTTTCTGTCCAGATCCAGAGTTTGAGGTTGCGGAATTGGACTGCCTAGCCTCTGACACCTGCCGTGCTCTGCCTGTCACAGTATGGGGAGAGAAATGTCAGCTTGTGGAAAATTGAGGTTCAGTGATTCAGTTTCCCTCTGCTATCTTACGATAAAAGTGCTCGCTCATTGTTTAAAGCATTCTCCAAACTAGTCTCCACATTTTGTGATGGTATATGTCACTAAAAAGTGTTAAAGTGCCCAGTCGGTGCCGCACCCCACCCTGCAGCCGTGGCCGCCTACAAGCTGGTGCTGACGGGCACGGCGAGAGCGCATAACCTGGAGAACCACTTCAGTGGCTGGTGCGCCGCCGACCTGAGCCCGGCGGGCCACAAGGAGGCGAAGCGCGGCGGGCAGGTGCTGTGAGATGCTGGCTGTGAGTTTGACATCTGCTTCACCTCAGTGCAGAAGAGAGCGATCCGGACCCTCTGGACAGTGCTGGGTGCCATGGATCAGATGTGGCTGCCAGCAGTGAGGACTTGGCGCCTCCGTGAGTGGCACTGTGGGGGGTCTAACCGGTCTCAATAAAGCAGAAACTGCTGCAAAGCATGGTGAGGCCCAGGTGAAGATCTGGAGGCGCTCCTGTTATGTCCCATCACCTCTGATGGAGCCCGACCATCCTTTCTACAGCAACATCAGTGAGGATCGCAGGTATGCAGACCTCACAGAAGATCAGCCACCCTCCTGTGAGAGTCTGAAGGCCACAATTGCTAGAGCTCTGCCCTTCTGGAATGAAGCAATAGTTCCCCAGATCAAGGAGGGGAAATGGGTACTGATTGCAGCCCATGGCAACAGCCTCTGGGGCATTGTCAAGCGTCTGGAGGGTCTCTCTGAAGAGGTTATCATGGAGCTGAACCTGCCAACCAGTATTCCAATTGTCTATGAATTAGACAAGAACTTGAAACCCATCAAGCCCATGCAGTTCCTGGGGGATGAGGAGACCGTGTGTAAAGCCATGGAAGCTGTGGCTGCCCAGGAGAAGGCTAAGAAGTGAAGGCCAGTGGGCAGGCTACTGTCCCCAGGAGCACCCTCCCTGCCTGTTGCACCCCTCTACCCCTCCCTCCTGCACATGTCACGCTGACCACATCTGTAGACATCTTGAGTTGTAGCTGTAGATGGGGACTGGTGGCTCCCATTTTCATTTTAGCCAGTTTGTCTCCTGTACCCACTCCCTTCACACATTCTAGTCAGAATTGCACTTCTAGGGCACAGGTTCTCAGTCCAAGCTGTAGAAAGGCTCCCCTTATCCAAGAGAGTTGAAAGGTAGTGATGGGCTTTTGCAAGTGCTTTGTTTACTAAGGACTTGAAGGGAGGAACACACTAAGTCGTGACCAATGAAGAGAAGCAAGAGGGCCTGCCTGCCCCCAGGAGCCAGTGCTCTGCTCGTTGGCAGTCAGGCCACTGCCTGGGGGCTCTAGTCATTCCAGCGGCAGATGAATGTAACCTGCATGGTGCTGTGACAGCTGTCTCCTCCCTGACCCCAGGGAAGCTGGCTCCAGAGGGTTGCGATGAATCCTGAATTTAGTTTAGGTGTTACGTTTACTTTTATATAAAAAAAGAAAGTATAGTATATATAAATAATGCAAAACAATAATCCTTTTGGGGTTTCTTGTGGCGGTTGAAATAGTACCACATATGGTCATCAGAAAATAAGCCATTCCTCATACCAATATGGGATCAGCTCCTTGACCTCTGAGGGGCAGGAGTGCTTCCTGCTGTGTGTTTCCGAGTCCCCCCACACCTTGTTTTGTGGCAGTGAAATGCCTCTTGGTCCTGTCCAAGTGTCGCACTGATTTCTGAATCACGTTCTAGTTGCTTGGCTCTGCCGCATGGGTCTGGTGTTCCTTTGAGCATAACTGTACTAAATCCTTTCTGCAGATCAGTATAATAAAGCAGTGATGTGCAATAAAAAAATGTTAGAGCGCATCCCAATATATGCATATTTACTCATAAATTGTACATGCCTATGTAGTTTTATGTGTAAATCACAAAACATATCAGAGTACTTTTTCTAAGTGATGAGGTGATGGAAATTTTCCTGTTTCTTCACACATTAGATGGCGGGTTCTTCTGAGCCTGTGCCGTGTGTGCACCTGGCTGGCTTTTTCCTCTGGGGCTCACCCTGCTGTTTCCTTCCCCTCGTAGTTACCTGTGGTTGGAGCGATGTGCGCCACTTCCAAGAATGGCCTGGAAAATCCCCCTCCTCCTCCTCCACCGACCGTGAGAGGATTCACTAGGGGACTCTGGGGCAAAGGAGCCTTCATGTCACAAGACAAAAGGAGCCACGGTCACCATGGCAGACCTTCAGCCTCACCCCGTGGTTGACATGGGGTGGACACCTCAGAAATCACATTTGTCTTCGGCGAGCCACTGAGATTTGGGGTTTTATCTGTTATTCGGCTAGGGGCAACCTAACTGATGAGACTGTAATTGGTTACTGTAAATAACCAAGCTCCCAGTAATTGTAAACCAGTGACAAAAACAACTCTTAGCCAAAAAGCTTCACTGTTTTAAAATGTATGAACTAAAGCAGTCTTTATTGCTCTAAGACATTAAAATTTCTGTTTTTTGATGTTGAATGCCACTGAATATTTTTATATTTTACTACACAAATATAGCAATTATTACAAAACAAATATTAGGAATGGCAAAGGCTTTAAGATACTTAAAATATTAACAGAACTTAAGACACATGTTTAGTTTCCTAGCTTGTCAGACACTAGTTATATCCTAACCTCCATTCTTAAAAGTAAGCAAGCCCATTTTTCGTGCCATCCATTTATTTCAAGTGACTAAACTCATGAATTTGAAATTTACTTTTTAGAGACAAAAGACTAAAATTAGAAGGACTGTCAGCTTTTAAAATATACTTAGATTTCCTACAACTACCAATAGCTTATTTCTCTGGGGAACAGATTACATCGTAGTACTTAAAACAGAACCCATGCAGTTCATCCAAAATTGTGGTAAACTTTTTTCCTCAGAATTCTCTTACTTTCCCTGAATATGAATTCAACATTCAAGAATTTTCTTCTGGTAGCAGGAGCGGCAGAGAGGACAGGCATGGAAAGGAGGCCCATCTCCCACGGAGAACTCCTCTAACGCGAGCAGACAGGCGTGGTGGAACACGTGTGAGCAGGACAGGAGGGCTGTCTCTCGGGAACGCTGGCCTGTGCCCACGCGCTGACTGCTGGCAGGGGACAGAGGGGCCAGGCAGATGGAGCAGTCGCGGGCCTCCCGGCGCAGAGCCTGCAGCACACGGGACAGGAGGCGGCCACGCAGGTTAGTTTAGCTCAAAGTTTAGCAGAAAGTTACTCAAACTGAAATGAGAACCATGTGTCCCAAGACGTGTGTCTTCTAAACATGCAGAAGTTTGATTCCGTGTTAATCACATGAATTTTGTAATACACTCTGTTACTCCTGGGAGCCGTGGAGTGAGATAATAGTAACCCACCTGTGATATGCAATTTTAAAACAAAAATACTTCCTAAAATGCTGAACATTGATAATATATAGTTCCTTTTAATTAAGTAATCGAGGACTGTTTTTCAAAACACTTGACTAATTACTGAACTTTTCCAAATTTCCTAATTTTATAACTTTTAAAGTAAGCTTTCCCCACCTTGGCTTTTGGGTCATCTCAAGGTCGTTTTTGGCTGGAACTTTCCGGAAACCTTTGGGAAGGCGATCTGTTCCCTTTGGTGTTTTCACAGTTCACAAAACAGCATCATCCAACAAGAACTTCCAGAATTTCAAACCGAAGGGACCTTGGCCATCACCCTAAAGCCCATGACGAAGGTCCTGCCACAGGTGCAGGCAGGTGCAGCCAGGGCAGAGGCTACCCCGGGCCTGACACTCTTGGGCTCCCCAAAATGAGTCCTTGCCCTCCCCTGACATGCAGCTCCCCACAGACTCTGGGGCTGCAGCTGAGTCGGCTGGTTGGCCGGGCTGCCAGCCCAAGCCTACCTGTTTGTGGATTTTTTCCCATTCCTCTTCTGTGATCTCATGGCTACATTTTTCTTCCAACTGCTGAAGAACACTTCGATTTACCGCCAAGCAGTGATCGATTTCTGCAAAGAGCTCTTCGATGTTGGTGTTGTATGAGCACAGGATGCGGTGACTGATTTCTGTGAACTGAGGGCAGAGGGAGAGGGGTGAGCTCACATCCAAGCTTGGCGTTCTTGAGCCTGACCATCTGTTTTGCTAACCTTCCTCATCTGTGTCTTTGGATAATACTTTTTAGGGAAATAGACATGTTGTTATTTTACTTCACTATAAATCCAGATCATCTATCTGGACAGATTACTACAAGAACCCCGATCTGATGGAGTTTGGAATGCACTACCCCAAAATGTGGCACCTTGGCATACTGAGTATTTTAAGGAAAAAACATTCCTTCCCGAAGGAATTTGAGAAATGACAGCCGCAGGAGGGACCTCTCTCCCATCCCCAAAGTGGGTCACAGGACTCTCCTTTGAGAGGCGCCCTCATCTCTGAAGACGGAGGCAGCCAGGAGGCGGCTACGTGCACACGCCTTGCTGCGGTTCCCCACCAACCCCCGACCCTCCTCGCCTGCTCCCCATGACTTCCATCTTCATCCAACCTGGAGTAGGAAGCGCTCAGGCCTCACTCCCCTTGTCCCGTCATGCCTACCCACAGCCTCCCCTTCTTCATTCAACCTAGTGTAGAAAGTGCTCGGGCCTCACTGTCTCTTCAGGGCTCTGCTGCCTTAGGAAGGCTTCCGTGTCACACGGGACTTACTAAGTAAATCTGTGTAATTTTCTCTCGTTAAGCTGAAGAATTTAGGAGGGTAGGGGAAAAGCGTGTATTTGTTTCCCTCCCTGGCTGTTTACTTGTTGTGAGCCTCAAACATTAGCAGGAGTACATTTGAAATGAAAAGTTGAGAGAAAAATTCCAATTTTGCAGGATGGGCTCTGTCCAACAGAAACATACTGTGGGCTACATAAGTAATGTAAAAATTTCTGGGAGTTACATGAAGTTTTCTAAAAGGTGAAATTAATATTTTATTTGACCCAACATATCCAAAATATTATCAACGTTTATTAATTGAATACAGTCTTTCGGGTTTTTGGCATTTTTTGCTTTGTTTTATGGGGACGGCATCTCGCTCTGTCATCCAGACTGGAGTGCAGTGATGCCATCAGCGCTCACTCAGCCTCGGCCTCCCGGGCTCAAGCGGTCATACACTCTAAAGGTCTGAGTCATTACAGGGCGGCCACCAGCGTCACCTGAGGCACAGAGAGGTAGCTCCTTCAGGGCCACCCCAGCAGCTCCTTCTTAGGAAATGTGAAGACGGAGGTAAAGTGAGGGAGAATAAGTTGTGTAAAGGCTGTGACTGTGGCGGCTCTGAGCCGCGCTTCCTGCCCGCTTGCCTGTCCTTTCAAGTGCAGAGCTGTGGCTCATCCAGAGATGGCATCTCCCATTCCCCCGTGCCCAGGTGGGGCCACGTGAACCAGTTCTTCCAGATGGACATGGCTCGTGTGTCTTCTGGGTGCCCTCCAGGCGCAGGAGGTGGCCTGGACAGAGGGAGACAGTTCCTGAGCCCCAAGGCTGGCATGTTGCCTGCAAGCCAGGACACCTGAACTGCCATATGAGACCGAAGCTCCGACTTTCAGTCACTAAGTGTCCTGACTTAGCCATTACATCTGCTTCATGGAATTGGGATTGAAGCACAAAGGAGAAGGATGAAATGAACAAGGCCTGGGGAGGGGGCGGATCTCGCACATTTAGATGTGTGATGGAGAAAATGCATTTTGGACGGTACCTGACTGCTCAGGTTTCAAGCATTCTAGTCTACTGGAGATCTGATGTTCACTTTTTCTTTTATTAATGTGGAGCCACCTGGCAGAATGTCGTGTGTATTTAAGTCACCAGGCTTCAGAACGTACCTTCGAGGACACAGAGTTCTCTTCCAATTCTCTCCTTTCTGCAGAAAGATCCTGAGGCAGCGCGGGGTTGAGTGCTGTGGAGACTGAACTGCCTTTGTCCCAGGGATGTTAGAAGAATGAGTATTGGCTTCAAGGATGAGAGGTCGTTTTTCAGTAAAGAACATTCTGTGAACACAGCAGGCGGTCCACAAGGGTTGGGGTTTGAATGAAGTGGGTGGCTGAGGATCTTCCAGGCACCTGTGTTTTGGGATTAGCCGTACTTGGAAGCCTGGTGGAAGCTGCTTTTCTATTTATGAGTCAAATTCTCTTTCACTCTGAATGTAATTATAATTGCCAAGCAGCTGTATCTGAATTTATGGTCTTCAATTGGTAATGTTTCCTAAGGCTTTAATTTTAATTTTCTTTGTTCCTTGGCCTTGCAAATATCTAATAATATCTAAATAAATTATTGAAAGTAGAAGATTTCTCTATATTTCATAAAAGGAAAAATTACTTGGAAACATACAGTTACCTCCAATTGATACTTTATAATTCAGGTTTTCTATAAATTGTTTTTTTTTTTTTTTTTTTTAAGTGTGAGATACTTTCCACATTCTGCCTGAAAAGCAAGCTCTTTTCTTCCTCCAAAATTATACCTTAGGAAAAGGTCACATTCTAGTCCACACCTTATGAAGTGTTTCAAGTTATGAGGTATGTTCTGAGATTAGTTTTGAATATAAAAATACTATTTGGAATGGCCGATCGATTGAATGAAATGATCAATATGATCCAGCTGTTTATTCTCAAATGGGGGCCCAGACCCGCAGCCTCAGCTCCTGGGAATTTGTGAGAAAAGCAGAGCTTCAGGCCTCGCCCCAGGCCTGCGGAAGCCACAGTCCGGGGGGATGCCTGCAATCTGTGTTTTACAAGCCCTCCAGGTGATTCTGAGGCCCAATCAGATTTAAGAACGACAGTCAGAGAAGTTACCCATGACATTTTTTTAAACATGCAAAGTTATTTAACACAGCATTAGTTATCATTCCTGGAGGTATCACCTCCCAGCTCCAAGCAGTGGGTATCACTGTGAGCAAGCTTTCAGAAGCCACTTGAGAGAGGAACAGAATAAGTGTGCAAGCCACATATAAATACATGTGTGTATTTATATGCATTTGTGTTACAGTATCACCTGTGTGTGCATATGATCTGTTACACGTGAGTGTATCTCTCGCTACAAGACACCTGGAAGAGTCCCAACTGTCCTGATGTTCTATGAATGAGTTACTGGTGGCTCAAGATAAACTTCCAAAGACAGCATCATTAGGACTTTTTAAAGTACATTTTCCTTCAAACACTTGAGATAGAAATAGAGCTCATACGCTCTGAACAGCTGTTGGGTGACTCGTAAGTGGCCCTGTTGATGACAGAGACCCTGAGGTCCAATTCTGATGTCACCTACAGGCCACCTCCTGCCTTAGTCATTATGGCATACAAGTCCTATCTCCTTCATCAGAATGTCAGTTCCTGGGGCTGGGAGTGTGTGCTTAACACTGATAATACCGTCCAGTGTTTTATTTTGTTTGTTTTTTTTTTTTTGAGCTAGAGTCTCGCTCTGTCACCCAGGCTGGAGTGCAATGGTGCCATCTCGGCTCACTGCAACCTCTGCCTCCCGGGTTCAAGCGATTCTCCTGCCTCTACCTCCTGAGTAGGATTACAGGTGTGTGCCACCAATGCCTGGCAAATTTTTGTATTTTTAGTAGAGACGGGGTTTTACCATGTTGGTCAGGCTGGTTTCGAACTCCTGACCACATGATCTGCCCACCTCTGCCTCCCAAAGTGCTGGGATTACAGGTGTGAGCCATCGGCCCCGCACCATCCAGTGTTTCTAAAGGGTTTTGCATCTGTCATTATGTCCCACCTTTAAACCCTCTCGAGAGCTCAGTACATGCACTGACCACAGTAGGCACTTACTGAAAAAAACAGACTTGTCAATTTTGCATATATACCAAATAAATCTCAGTGAGGGTGGCCCCTCACACTTACTGCCCCAGTCTTAATGGTAACTGGTAATATAGCAAGAAAGAAAATAACTGCTTAGGATATGTGAATATAAGAAGAATCACAAAGGAATTCCATACTCATATGTTTGATCCTGTAGAGAAAACCTAGCATGGCAGGTGCAAATATTCCTTTGCTCACATTCCACAAGTTTTTATATGTACTTTCGCTATTAATTCTAAGTTTTTTTCTAATTTCCATTTAATTTTGTCTTTGGTTAATGGGTTATTTAGAACTGTTTATTAATTTTCAAACATGGGAAATATTTCTAGTTTTTAAAAAATTGTTTTTCTAGCCTCAGCTGCACTGTGGTCAGGGAACATACTCAACACGATTTAAGTTTCTGAAGGTAGATGGACATGAAGACGCTAACACGAGATACTGGGATGACTGGTGGGGGACACTGGGGCTGAAAAACTAACTTTTGGGTACTGTGCTCATGACCTAGGTGACAGGATCATCTGTACCCCAAACGTCAGTGTCCTGCAATACACCTAGTAGCAAACTTGCACAGGCACCCCGAGTATAAAAGCTGACATTATAAAACATAAATGTTTTAACCTGTGATGAAATGGTCGATTTTTGTAATGATGTATTTGTACTTTGAAAGAATATATGTGCTATAGTTTCTGGGTGTGGTGTTCTACACCCTTATCTCTAATAATGCCTTTGCTTTAAAATCTCTTTTGTAAGGTATCAGTACATCAGCTTTCTTCTGTAAGGAGTTTACTTTTTGTGCATATTATAGTATGTATAATATGTTATGTGTACACTATTCTTACGTGTTCGGGCATCTCTTCTGAGTAACATGTACGTGACTGACTGCAGGAGCACTCGCTCCGCTTTGTTCCGTTACTGTGCACCATCCTGCTCTGTGTCCTCCATCTGCCCTGCCATTGGCTTAATTTCTGCTCTTCTTTCCAATTAAAATTTTCCATTCATCCTCTTTACTACTTCGAGGGTTAACACTGTTAAGGTCTAAATTGGAATTTTTATCCCTTGAACCAACACAAGGATCTTAGCGTACTTCTTAATTTTCCTCTCCTGCTTTATGTTATTTTTGTCATCAGCGCTCTCTTTTTCAACATGTGAGACATCATTATTCTTGTTTGGTGAAGTCAGTGTCTATTAGATTCACTCACATTTTTCCACTGACATCTCAGATTCCCATCCGGGGCCATTTTCCTTCTTCATGCAGTGCAGCCTTTAGAACTTCCTTTACTGAAGGCCTTCTAGAGGCACACTATTTTGTCGGACTGGTTTTCTTTGGCCTCTGTTCTTGAATGTTCTTTTCATTTGGTTCATATAGAAGCCTCGGCTGACATGGAGGATGTCATCCTGCCTTCTGCTGTTCCCACCGGGAAATCTGCATGGTCCCAGGATGGCTCTTCTGCCGTAGTCTATCCTTGCTCCTGGCCCCTTCCGCGATGACTCAGTGCCTCATGTTCTGAGGTTCACTCGACGCTTAAACAAAGGCATATTGGGGTCCTTGGGCTTCGTAAACCTGCGGGTTGTATCTTCTTCAGGTCTGGAAATTCTTAGCCTTCGCTGCTTTAAGTCTTTGTCTCTGTCCCACGTGTTCTCTTTTCCCTTCGAACTCTGACAACATGGAACCCTGTGCCACACCCCTTCCTAGGCAAGTCACTTCCCTGGAACCACTTTCCCAGAGGCTGCGAGATGCAGGGCCCGCTTGCAGACCTGACTCCTCAGTGAGCTGAAGGCAGGGCCGGGTAGAATGTGTGTGTATCAAGAGGCAAAGTGAAAACAGCGGAGCCAGCGTGCTTAGCATCCAGCTCTTCCAGTAAGAATGAAATGAAAGGAGGCTGGAAATACGAACTGTGCACTTTTGGTGATCCCAGGTATGAATTAAATGCTCTTATATTTACACTTAAAACTGATATCCTGGTATAAAGATGCATTGTGAAAATCATTAAAAATTTAAATATGTCTTTACTTAGAATAACATTAAGTAAACAGCAGATAAAAAGCACCACACGCGCACTGGAGAGGCCACAGAAGTACATCTTTCCATGTTCACTACTTCCATGGCACTTTCCCACGCTTGCTTTCTTTTAAACGGGGATCTGTGTTTTCATTTGCATGGCCCTGGGCCGTGACTGCCTGCTTTCCTGTCACCCGGAAGGGTCTCCAAGCCCCGCGTGCTGCAGCCCCAACTGCATGTCTCATCTGGTTATTTTGGGCCTCCCTTCCATGGGCACACCCTGTGGAGGCTCCTAGGGAGCCCCCTGTGCTAGAGGGGCCGAGTCACGGCCCCTTCTCCCTGGGAGTCCCCAGCCCCACCCTCTTCACCCTCTTTGGTCTCATCCCAGGGGCTGATCTCGCACCCCCCAGGGCTCTGAGGGCAGTTTCCACTTTTCACGTGGCCATGGGCCTCCCTCTTGAAAATGGCCTCTCTGCTCAACACCCAGCTCAGGGCCTCACAGGGGTCTGGGTCCTGGAGGGGTCACCTGTGCCCAATAGCTCACATCCTGCCAGCCTGCCCCTCCCACACACCAAGCTGCACTGCCCTCTGCCTGGACAGAGGTTCCAGGGAATGGCACAGACCCTCCATTCAGGTTCAGGGTGCATCTCCTCAAACATCTCCACCTTATTTAAAACATTTCACCCTCCACTTCACTCCCGTTCCTCTCTTTGTATTTTTCTTTTCTTTTTTTGAGACAGAGTTTTACTTCTGCAGCCCAGGCTGGAGTGCAATGGCATGATCTCGGCTCACTGCAACCTCTGCCTCCTGGGTTCAAGTGATTTTCCTGCCTCAGCCTCCCAAGTAGCTGGGATTACAGGCATGCACCACCACACCCAGCTAATTTTGTATTTTTAGTAGTGATGGTGTTTCTCCATGTTGGCCAGGCTGGTCTTGAACTCCCAACCTCAGGTGATCCGCCCACCTTGACCTCCCAAAGTGCTGGGATTACAGGCATGAACGACTGTATCGGCCCTCTCTATCTCTTCCTGGAACTTACTCCTTCTTGAAATTTTTAACAAAATATTTTACTTATTGTCTCTCCCCAGCTCCATGCAGGAAGGGTGCGCCACAGCAGGCAGGAAACACCTGAGCGGCCTCCACATGCACCTGGACAGGCGTGCGGGTTGGGTGCTCACACCTGGGTCCTCGCACCTGCGTCTGCCCAGAGATACTGGTCAGCGCCCCCTTTACAATGAAGTCTTGCAGAGAGCACAACTCCAAGTGTGGGTCCGTGGAGGCAGTTCACATTGACTTTGAATGCAGTTAGGTCTCATTTATATTTTAATATCCGTTCACCCTGCATAACCAAATATCATTTTTACACTTAACAATTCATTACTTTTTTCTTCCTTGAGAGAAATTATAGCATGTCTTCAATGAGAAAAACAATTCCCTTTATATGTAATGGTGTGTAAAGACTATTAACATGCATTTTATCAATCTAAAGTAAATAATTTTAACTTAAATTTACCACTTACAGAATCCGCATGGTGAATGACAACAATTTCTAAAGGGGCTGGGGTGAAAAGAGTTGGGAAATTGCTGAGCTGCCTTAGAACAGGCACTGTGCTAGCCCAAAGGTCTGGATGACAAACACTGGTGCCTTTAACAAAGAGCTCCCGATAGAGCAGGAAAAACCCCACCGAGGAAGGAATGCGGGCTGCTGTGGCACAGGACGCAGGGAGACGCAGGGTGAGGAGGGAGGGTGGATCGCCAGGCTTCTTGGGAAATCAACTAGGAGAGGCTCTGGGCAGATGCAGCCAGTGGGGTGGGGTGGGGACACAGAGGCAGAGGACGCAGGGTGGGAAGACTGGCAGGTGCAAGTCCCTGGAGCCCGGCTCCACCCGCAGCCTCTCACAGCCTCTGTCCTGTGTGAATCTTATGGTCAGGCCAAACTTGTTGACTCATTTCAGTGAATCACTGTTAAATTTTTCTGTTTCCTTGACTGCACATGAATGACTAGTGGGATACATGTGTCCCGTGTACCTGGGCTGGAGGTGACCTCTCTCTTCTGAACTCTCACAGGGCACTGCTGCCCCTTTCATTCCACACGTCAGCTGCCCAATGTTAGCTTTTTCCTGTGTGCATTGCTTATCTCCTTGAATGAGTACCTTCGATTCAGGGAAGCACCAATTCATCTTGGTAAGGCCTTTAGCATTCAAGAAATTTTGACTTTAGGTTTGCAATCGATTAGAAATGAGGCCAAATATATGTCTCAAATGTACATTTTCCAAAGGAGTGCAGCAGAAATCCTTTTTTGGGGGGACTGAGAAAGAACACTGCCTACTTAAAATCATTTTGAAGTAACTTCCAGTGTCAAAATTCAATAAAGCATCAACCTTTAGCTTGTAATCATAACATTGACAGGAGCCTATTAATAAATATAGTGAAAGTCCTTCCACAGACATTTATGACAAATTTTAAAAAGTGAACTGGGATGAATATTCTTACAGCTTTGAGTATTCAAAAGTTAGCAAGACTGGTCCTTTTAAAAGTCAAATCAATGTTTATTTACTGACTAATAATTGTAGTTAATTCAAAGTAATATCCTGCAGGTAGCTACTGTTAAATATTTTTCACTGTCGATTAGTCTGTGTGCAGTGTTCTTTAACCCTTTCTTCACGCCCTCACTTTTTATATGGTCAGATGACCTCCGTAACTGAAAGGGCAAGAACTGTCAAAAAAAGAAATGACAACTGACTTCTCGTTTTTAAACTAATGGTTAATATTATGAATTCTACAGAAACAGAGAAAATACTTAAACATTTTCAATTTTACGAAGAAGCAACGTCTTAATGTATTTTTCCTTTTAAGCCTCATATTTCAAATACTTGATAAGTAACTAAGATTTAGAGTTACTGATATGTAAAACAATTACTGGTCATTTACAAGTAACGAGCCAGCTAAACATTTTTAAAAATACACTAACAAAAGCCCAGGTGAACTCTGTCTACCCAGGAGGGCTTTCTAAGTGATCCATCTTGATGTCAGCAAATTGCTTACTAATGTGTTGACTTATGGCCGCCCTCAAAAGCAAAATGAAAAGCCTGGAATTTACAGCATATCAATGAATCAGTTGATAAGCTTTTACTGGTTTAATATCCTTCCAGTCCTGCTGCTTGGAGCCACTTCAAGTTAGCAACAGAATGTTTGCCATCTCTATGTGATAAAGGAAGTCAAACGACTAAGCAAACTTTAAGACCATTATGCTGTTTGGTGAGATGGAAATGAAAAAAGTCCGAGAAATCTCATGCTGGAGGGTGTGGGAGCCGGCAGCCCCTCAAGCCGCTGCCTCTGACAAATCACTCACCCCACTTTCTAAACAATGTCCAGGACTTTTAGCTGGGGTGGAGATACTATAATGCACTTGAGCAGTTTTAATTGCAGCAATAAAAGACCCTAGCTCAATCATATGACATGTGCTAGCAGAATTTCCAGATAAGGATCAAAGGCAGGCCGGCCCAGCCGCTGCGTTCTGGGCAACACTGTGGACTTTCTGTACACACTGGTGCTAGGTATCGGCAGGGCAGCTTGCGTGACCTTTTCAGGCCCCTTTCATCTGCGTTCCTCAAAACCTGAGTGAAGAAGTGTAAGAGGACTACTGTATCATCCCCAGACAACTCAAACACCCTCTCTGACAAAGGCATTTCTGACTGAATTTTTATTCTCTGACACTTACCTATGGGTACAAAACTGAGCATTTGACCCTTTCAGTTCTTACCACGAGACTTCAATATAGCCTAAAGGAGCTACACTGCAGCACGACACCACTGCTGTGGTTCGGTTTTGTTAGGAATGTGTCAGTGACATCTTAGAGCAACACAGCCTTGTGAAGAGAAACCCGCAGTGTGTGTAAGCACTCCTCTTCACGGAAAGCGGGCCTGTGTTTCACTCATCAACACCCAAAAGGTGCATGAAAACTAAAGAAAAGACGTTGCTAACTCTCCTGTATTAGAGAAGTAAAGACGTGGGACTGAAGTTCTACAAGCAAAATGGTTAATTTAGAAAAACAGAATGGCTTGGGTTATCTAATCTTGAGCATTAAAAACATATCCCTCTTGGTGGGATCCTAAAACACAGAAAAGATACAAATACTTCCTGATCAGTTATGTCTAAAAATATCAGACGATTCTCCCTCCTTGCCTTCTTTTCTATTGATTAGAACACACACCCTAAAGCCAACTTATCTTTTCTCGAAACCAATGGTTTCCAAGTGTGGCAAACAAGTCTTCACCTATCTGCCAGCCAAGAAAGAAAGAATAAATTCAATGGAGTGAAGTATTTATAAGGCCAAATGTCTGCAGTGTGAAAGGAATCTCCTTTAATGTGTGGTCAGGTTCTTTTTCCTTTTCTGGTGTTAAAATGGTATTTCTTTTATGAAATGATTCTCGTGGTACATGGTGTTTTGTTTTATCCTCTTAGTAAGACAAAAAGTTTTAAAAGTTGGCAATGACTTTGTTGAAGCCACAAATGTCTCTTATAGTTCAGCAGCCTCTAGAAGTCTGCAACGCCCTGGAATTCGGAATTGAGGTGGGCTGGTGGGTGGGAGTGGAGAATCAGTTACTCACCGGCAGTCAGGGGGGCCGAGGCTGATGCACCCTTCATTGTGGAGTGCATCACGTGACTTATTTCGCTTTGTAATTTGGGATTTCATTTTCTTTAGATTAAAAATAAAATGCATTTGCAGTATTTTCACATTCAGTAATAGTGAGAATGGAGATGCCGCTTAGAAATGCGGCTGGTGTTTTCACGTTGTTCCCGCTTCAAAACTCTTGTCCCCAGATCATTAAGAGTTTGCCACAGCCGACCATGTGAACTGCCACACATTTTGCTTTGTAAAATTTCCAATTTCTAAAATTCAAACATCAGAATTCCATACACATTTAAGTATGGGGTGGGTGATGAGGTGAATGCAAGTGAACACACACGTGGGTGGCTTCCCAGACTACATAGAAAAACCTGGCATTTCTGGAATTTCACTAACTACATTACAAAGCTAGTCTCTCAAGAGGGGCCTTGATAAAGTCACTGTTCATTCTGGCTTTGGAATTTATTTTTAATGGACGTATTAGTAGGAAACCTATAGACACTGAGGAATCTGAAGCTGGTCTTTATTTAGTACACATTTTTAGTTCTGAAGAACTTCTGGAAACATAAAGGACAGATGTAATGAGAAAATGAAGACTGAGCTGAGAACCTGAAACCAGCAGTTATATTTTTATTTTAAATATCATAATCTGTGATTTCTGGAAGCTTAAGAAGCCTCATTTTACTTATGTTAAAATTTTTATAGGTACTTTTACGAAAGCAGTTCAATTTTTTTTTTCTGAAACATGTTTGTTTCTTGGTGAAAATAATAAAATTCTGTTTCTATTGTTGGAAAAAAATGACCTTTTCACGTTACTCTCAGATTAAACCAGACAAACGATAAAAGTATACTATTATACTAGATAAAAGTTAAGAGTCTTTTCTAAAAGCATCTCTGAGGAGGACGATGACTTTCTTTACTAAGATGGGGTTCGGGGTCGTACTGTTTGTCTCACATTTATTATTAACTGTTCCAGTTTTGAGCTGTAAAATATTTATTCTACTCATACGACTACATCTTTAAAAAAGAACAATAAAATGGATGCATCCCCTACACATTAATATATAATGTATAATACATATGAGCAAATACTCCATTTGTACTAAACATTTAAATAAAGATCATTTTGCCTTGTCAGCCAGGACAAATGACCACCTAGTGTGACCAGGACCAGTGACCACCTAGTGTGTTCTTGCAATGTTTTTCTACAGCCCACCCTTCATTTCAGAACGTTGTAAAAGCCAGTGTGGCGGTTGCACAAACCACCGTGAGCAGCAGAGCTGAATCTGAGATCCGGGCGCCTCTCTAGCTCTCTGAAGCGCACACGTTCCGGTAGGATTGTGGTGTTTGTCTGTTCCCTTATTATCTCCCCTGACTGACAAAGTGCAGGCAGAGAGCAGGCACCCGGGAAGCTATCTGACTCTAATAATTCATGTATCCATTAAAATGGATTTAAGAATGTAATCCGTGTGGAATGTTTTTGGCAGTAAGGTATAAAGCAATGTTCTTTAATCACCCTCCACATGAATAGATTCAATTTCCGAATTGATTTTTCTCAAATATGTTGTCTACTGGTCTGAAACATCTTCTTTTCTTTCTTTCTTTCTTTTCTTTTTGTTGAGATGGAGTTTTGCTCTTGTTGCCTGGGCTGGAGTGCAATGGCGCGATCTTGGCTCACTGCAACCTCCACCTCCTGGGTTGAAGCAATTCTCCTGCCTCATCCTCCCGAGTAGCTGGGATTACAGGTGCACACCACCACGCCCAGCTAATTTTTTGTACTTTTAGTAGAGACAGGGTTTCCCTATGTTGGTTAGGCTGGTCTTGAACTCCTGACCTCAGGTGATCTGCCCACCTCAGCCTCCCAAACTGCTGGGACTACAGGCGTAAGCCACTGTGCCCGGCCTGAAATATCTTCTTTAGTACACTGAAATTTCCTGTATGCTGAGATGTACGGCTTTCTACTGCTTCATCGTTTGTCTGTGATTCCCCAACAGTCTTAGCTGACAAATGTACATATTTTGATCTCTAACAAGACTGTTCTAGCTCATCAATCTTTCTTTTCAAAAAATGATTAGCTCTTCATACTTCTTTAGATCAACTTTAGAGTTCACCTGCCAAATCCCAAATGCATGGCCCATCCTCCTCCTTTGGGAGTTAGAAACAACATTAAATTTATAGAAGGTAAGTGGACATTTTTACTCAGATCTAATGTAAAATGTCTACCATTTTATTCAAGCCTTTTCCATCAGAAAAAAATTTTTCCTATCAGTGTCTGCTACATTCCTTGTTTGGCTTATTTTAACATAAATATAAATGTAAAATTTAATATAAATATATGAATTTATATAATATACATAATATATATTTATATACATATACATGCACGCATATGTATTTTATTTTCATGTCTTATTGGCAAGGATTGGCTCAAGTGTGACAGTAAGTAACCTAGTTTTTGTTACAGTTTTACTCTCTAAAACAATATGTTTTTAGTATTTGACACATGGTTTTTATGGGACAAGGAAATTTCATTCTAGTTCTAATTTGCTGTCATTATTAAGAATGGCTGTTAAATTTTATTTAATATATTTTCAGTAAAAATTGAGAGGCTCATATAATTTTTTTTCAGTCATTTCATACTTTAAGTTTCTTTCCATGTTTGCTATTTTTACAGGAAGTAATTTCAATTATATTTTCAGTTCTAATGGCATAAAGTTGTATGCAACAATTTTGTAATTTTAAAATGATTTCTATTTTTATGGGTGCACCTTCCTTTCTGTGTATCTAAAGAAAACCAATGTCCCAGCTCAGCAGTCAGGCAGAGGCAGAGCGGAAGCACGCGCCACAGACTGAGACTGTGCGCTGCACACATGGAACTGACTTTACTCAGTCCACTGATGCAAATGCTCAGCTCATCTGCAAACGCCTCACAGACACACCAGCAATAATGTTTAACCAGACAGCCTGAGCATCTCTTAGCCCAGTCAAGCTGATACATAAATTAACCATCACATAGCTGGCTAATGTGAAATTCAATAACCTAGTTCAATACTCTCTCAGATTCCATTAAACATGCAGGGCATTCTAAAATTCTGGATTAACATTTCTGAGAGCATTCCTACTGCTCAGAGAATGAGGTTATTAAGGGGGAAAGGCAGAAAGAAAGCATCAAATTGTGAAGTCAGGTGGTAAATGACTAAGCAGTGCTCTTTATCATAAAGGACAGCCTTTGAGGTCTACTCATATAGGCATAAAAGCATATAGGGCATGTACCCAGATAGGCAACTATTACCTACTGCTGATACACTAAGTTCAATATAGACAGCTGCTACCTACTGCTAATACACCACCTTAGGGTACGTTCAGTCTTCATTTATTTAACATGAGATTTGATTTTACAGATTCCAAGTGTTTATGGTCAAATGGGATAAGTAAGCAAGAGTGAGCAAGGTATGACGGAATTGTAGAGGAGATTTAGGAGACTAGCAGAGAGCTGGGAATGCCTGGGTTTCAGAATTGAACAATTAGAAGTTAAGGCAATTGTAGGATGCCTACTCATGTAACAAATTATGAGTATAGCCTCACTATGATCTGAGAGTGTGTGTGTGTCTGTGTGTATACATCTTCCGTCCCTCCCCACCCCCACACATGAAACTTGAACGAGGTAAGATTATAGTTCCACAGATAACACAGTCACTTGTATTATATTTAAGGTGGCATTTATGGATATTTGCAGACATGCTGCCATCTACCACCCATCAGTGACTCATAACATTCATGTAGCAGGCCCAGCACTTGGAAAATGAAATGGAATAAAAATCAGTGTGGTGCCTGCGGTGAAAGTAGATTTTGCTTTGAGAAGGTTTTGTTTCTGTTAAATATATACAAGTGGTGGGTCATTGCTGTAGGCTAAAAATAAAATCCTAAGGCCCCAGCAACAAGATGAGTCCCCTCTTGGCCAAAGGGGCCCTAGGAAAACCTTAGCAATGGAATTCCCCGCCACGATGAGAAGACGGAGGGGACCCCCCTCATTATGCCTGCTCCTTGCTGGAGCTTCAGCCCAAGTGACCAGCATTCGTGTTAAAAGAGGTGATAAGGCCTGACTACACAGACTGTGGACATAAGAAACCAACGTATAAACAAGGCTAAGTCCATGCCTGGCAAGGGACAGTCACGCCGCAGGCCATCAGTCTTGCTACACAGCACGCTCAACTTAGACGTTCCCTTCTGCTGACTCCAGTATTTAGAGCTCTATTCCTTTAACCAACTGCAAATCTCTGAATCCACCTATAATCTGTAAGCTCCCACTTTAATATATCACGCTTTTCAGACCAAACCAACGTATAACTTCCATGTACTGATTTCCGTCTTTGCCAGTAACTCCCACCTCCCTAAAATGTATAAAAGCAAACTGTAATCCGACTGCCCAGGGCGCACCTTCCCAGGACTCCATGAGAGGGGTTTCCTGGCCTGCAGTCACTCATATCAGCTCAGAATAAACTTCTTTAAAATACCTTGCAGAGTTTGGTTTTTCTGTTAACACTGTATAGAAGATATTTCTTATTGTGGCTGAGGAAAAGTTGGAAAGCCACTGTGGCTCTTGCCTATAATCCCAGCTAACTGGGAGGCTGAGGTGGGAGGTTCACTTGAGCCCAGGAATTTGAGACCAGCCTGGGCAATATAATGAAACCCTGTCTCTAAATTAAAGTTAAAAATAATGTGTACAGTTTGCTCTCAACATATACCTCCCCTACCACCCCTGTAAAAAATAAAACATCAGTTTTGCTTATCAGTTTCTTCATAGATATTCAGCTTAAGTGAATTTGCTATTGAAATCTGAGATTATCTACAAAAGCCCCAAAGGAAAAATTACATTTGTAATATATAAGCTAGAATATCATTCATACTTCTGTTCTTCTTGATCTCTTGAATGGCATTGTTTAAACATACAATAGAGGTTTAGAGAAGACCAAAGAAATTGGAAGAAAGCTTAAACTAGGCTTTGAAAAGCTGGCACATTTGAAGCAAGGCAGGGGGAACCAGTAGGAATGGGCAGGACGTGCAGGCGGAGTGTGAGAATGCTCAGAGCAGATGCAGGGGTCAGAGGAGGGTGTGCAGAGTGAAGAGGGCTCAGGATGAGGGGGCAGCAGACAAGATGAACCAGGGATTAAAACAGGACTTGTGGGGAGGTGGGATGGCCCCAGAGCTGCGGACCGGATGTCGGGTGGGACAGAGCTACAGATCTGCCTGGTCTGCAGAACAGACTGAATTAGAAACGGGAGCCCGCTTGATCAGGTCGCCCTGCCCTGATTGCTCCTGGTCACTTGCTTTTTCTTATTTTTCTTTTCCTTTTTCCATGTAGCTGAAGGCTGTGGTGTCTGAACACCTGAGCACTGAGCCTGAAACGTGCCCTTCACTGGCTACTTTACAGATAACACAGGCACATGGTAACAGTCACTTTGCTTGTTTCCAGCAACCTGGGCCAGTTCTCAGTGGGCTGAGACTACCTACACTCTCAGTGGGCCTCTAGCTTCAAAAGTTATTATAAGATGATGTATGCACACGAAAAGTATTTATATGCATAAGGTAAAAAATGACTATCAAATCTGTAATCAAAATTTTGTGAGAGGTAACAACAAACTTCTGATCAAAGAAACAACATACTATAACATTAGAAATTACTAAGAGTCACTCGGAGAATAAGACTGACTGTCAGCGACTGAAGATAAAAAACTGGGACGAATGTAAGGCAGGATGAAGCAATTGCGCACCGTGGTCCTTTACCAAACTGAGAATCGACGCCCGAGATGAGCGAACTCTGAAGACACGGCTCTCCGGAAGAACAAACTGGCCAAACACGCAGTAACTCACCTCCATGCTCTAGGAAATGAGTTAACACTGATAAGAAATATATGGGCCGGGTGCGGTGGCTCAAGCCTGTAATCCCAGCACTTTGGGAGGCCGAGGCAAGTGGATCACGAGGTCAAGAGATCGAGACCATCCTGGTCAACATGGTGAAACCCTGTCTCTACTAAAAATACAAAACATTAGCTGGGCATGGTGGCGCGTGCCTGTAATCCCAGCTACTCAGGAGGCTGAGGCAGGAGAATTGCCTGAACCCAGGAAGCGGAGGTTGCGGTGAGCCGAGATCGCGCCATTGCACTCCAGCCTGGGTAACATGAGTGAAACTCCGTCTCAAAAAAAAAAAAGAAATACAAAATTTCCAGCACTCACTGTGTGCTAGGCTGTTATAAATGCCATGGCTCTTCTCAGGCCAACACTGCCAGGAAGAAGTGATGGCTCTCCGATGGCAGCCTTGGAGCCGCCGCTGTTCGCCTGAAGCTGCAGGCTGATGGATAGAACTGTCCATTTTGTATGGGGACAAGGAGTGGGAACTGTTAAAGAAGCCCCACAAAAATAAAAATAGAACATAAATAGTGGTGAAGAGGAAGGGCAGACATGGAGTTAGCACTAAAGCTCATTTTGATGACCCCACAGGTACTCAACACAGTGGCAGCATGTGGGGGCTTTATTTTTATAGGTGGCTTCCATTTTCATTACTGTGAGATGTACAGCAGATGTCTTCATTTATGTATGTCCCAGGAGACTGGAAAAATTAAGCTGGTTTCAGTCTTGTGTCCGAAGAGATAAGTTTATTTAAACAATTGGCACAAAATGGCCAAATGGAAGTTGCTTAGATTTACCCTAATGATTTTTCTTTATGAAAAGAAAATCTAAAAGTATTTTACTGTCTAGGTTGGAAAGCAGATTTAAGTTAACAGGATTTAAGCAGCATCTCAACCATTTTTAAAAAGGCCTCAAAGTGAAGTGAGTCTCCAAGTTTTACCGCCTCTGTTAGCACTCCTGACCCTAAGTGAATCACCCGCAGAGACCGCAACTGGAGAAGTAATGATCTCTACCTACCTTTTTTTCAAAGAATTTTTTTCTTAACTTGGCATCTGTGGGAGGTACTGTTTTCCTCAGGTTTTGGTACCACTTTCTAACAACGTATCCTCTCCAACAGGCTTGGATTCTAAAACACAGATATTTGAAAATGACATTTATGATGACCCTATGTCTACCAACACTTCATAGTTGTTATAAGCCTGTGCAGTACAAGGCCCCAGGGAAATTATGGCGGCCGAGATAAAATGCCACTACTAAAAACAATTACTCGTCATAGCTTGATCTCTGTGTCTGCTTAGTGCCACGTGGGCCTGGCATCCTCACCTGGTGGCACACTTTATCCTGAACAGGCGGGCCCCATCATGTATCACTCGGGTTTCATACTGGTTCTTTCTACAGAGAGGACAGGTTTTCTTATTTGTGAACTTTTCAAAAGCCTGAAGACATGCCTGAGGAAAAACATTTCACTCAAAATTTTGTAAGTAATTACTTATAAACAATATTTTTACTTCCAACGTTAGTGTTCTAATTATAGTGTTCTTTTCTCTCTTAACTATGAGACTTACTCAAATTTACGTTATAAAGTGAGGAAATTTCATCAGACGTTACTACCTTCCTCATGAAACCTGTTCCAAAAATGATTTTTTTTACAAGAATATACATGCAGAGACATCAAAAACTTCTAAAATGAACTAGCACAAAGGTGACTCGCGCATGCGTATGAGACCACATGCAGATCGATCATGTGAATTCAGCTGTCACTTTGATGTGCATCACTGACAACAATCTGTTAAGTAAACATTTGTGGTTCTTTTGTCACAAAACTCATGATTTTCAGAACAGGATGAGCTGTACTGTAGCCTACAGTCATGTTTCTTTAGCCATAAATGGTGGTGATGAATAAAGTAAATGGCTCTTCCTAGGAGCCTTTAACGAGTCTGGCTTCTCTGCACTGCCAGAGCGTCATGTGGTGCACGAGCAGGCGTGAGGGGCTGACTTACTCTGTGGAACACATGGGAACATGAAAGCAGCACCTGTTCATGAGGAAACAAAAAGACGTTTGAAGTTTAACAAAAGAGAAGCAGCATGAATGCAACAGTTAAAGAAAAATTCTGAATGCTTCAAAGGTAAGCTGTATTATTTCTTTAAAAATTAAAAAAGCAAATAATTCTGACATTATTGTTTAGCACCAAAAAAGTATGTACTCTAAATAAAATTAACAATCCGAAATATCAAATAAACACATGAAGTTTGATATTAAACTATTAAAATGAGTGTATACTTAAGAGCAAAGCAATGACAAAATGAATGATTTCCCCAGGTGCTTTGAGTGACTGCAAACTAGAGGGGTAAGGAGCGGGGCCAGTCCTGTGGGGCCAGGGAGGAGACCAGGGAAACGCTAAGTAAATACAATTTAGGTCTTTGTTCAGCTCAGTTATGCCCCTCAATTTTTTTTTAAACTACAGCTCTACTTAGACATAATTCTGACAGTCCTAAATTTAAATAGCATCAAGTCATGGAGACATAGGAGTCATTTTTTCTTTTTCAAATACAGAGAAAGTATGCTCTCAAGAAAACGTCACCTTTCTCTGACCCAGATTCCCCAACAGTGACATTCTGGGCTGTGACAAAAGACCGAAGCTTAGACCAACTGAAGAAGGCAGTGCGTACTTAGTGGGAGGGATGGAGCCACCAGCCAGGCTCTGCTTCCCCTGGGGAGGGACCACTGTCAGCAATGGGAAGGAAAGGCGGGGAACCTTGTGAGATTAAGCAAAGCAGTGGGGGCAGGCAAAGGGTTTTCCCTTTTTGTCGAGAATCTGACTTGGGTGACAGTCTGTGACACTCCTGGGTGAGGTTTCAATCTCAGATGGTCCAGGATGCCTGCTGTGGGGACAACTTAATAGTTTTTAAAGTGAATCCCACCTGCCTTCACTAAATTTATGCTTTGTTTCTTAAATGGAAGAAACAGAAATAAGTAGAACTCAGAAAGTTCTAAAACCTTTTCTTGAAACATTGCCAAGAGTTAAGTCTGAACTGAATAAACTCAGTAATATGGGTCCTTTTTTATTACCACCATTTAATACCAATCTTTTCTGTACTTAATTCATTCTTTACAGAATAATTTTCAGTGTCTTATCAACATATGTTCTATCTATATTGAGTAACATTATCCTTCAGTATATTGTTATATTTTTAAAATGTCCACAAATATTTGTTACTGGCAGACATTCTCTGATGTAACAGAAATCAATGACTAAGTAAATTGTTTTTATTTCCTCATCTGTTAAATAGGCAGAATGCTTACTATATGAAATTAATTGAAGGTCTTCTGAAATCATTAAATATTGGGAAAATGCCAACTATTGTTTATAACTAAGGAAAAATCTGAACACAGAAATGATCATTAGAAATGCAAAATATACAGGATAGATCTTATATCAAAACCAAATAAAAATAATAGAATTTAGTGGTAAATTTCTAAAAAACAGAAAGAAATGTTGGGCAGGGTCACCCTGATCCCTGTAAGATGCGAACTTTCAGTTTTCATTCTTCATGCAGACACTCCAGGCTCAGTATTTTAGTGTAAGAAAGAGGTTGCTTAGCCAGAAAGACGCCCTCTGGCCTTCTTCACTGTTTTGCTAAAGTACTAAATTATCCTAGGCAATCTGTGGATTCAGGGCTAAAATCTGTCCAAAATACCCAACTTTTATGTATGTAATATTAGGTCCTGACAGAGAACTAGAATATAGTCAGTATATCTAAAGTAACTTATGAATTCTAATTAGTAAATACAAGTGTACTGTTGTGAGCTTTCTCGCTGATGAAATTTACGCAAACTCAAGGAAGTTTCAGAGTTCACTTGCCTGGGTAGTAATAAGACTGGGTTCCTAGGCTACGAACTCCAAGGCTAATTTTAACTGTATTTGCTGTGTTTTCTCAGCAAATCTCTGAGGGCCTGCTCTGCAGGAAGCATAATGCCACACCCCGTGGGAAATTGGTACAGGGCAACCATGAATGTGCACGTGCACACACACCCCCCCACACACACTGCTGTTAAATCTAAGTGTCCGCAACTTCAGGAGACAACGGTTTAGTTAGGCAGACAGAGTATGTACAGGAAAAACCCTATATGCATTCTCTCTCTGTACATGTGTATTATCTGTTAACTCAGGGTAGCATCATCCATCTTAATATGGTAAAGTTTCATGAAGTCATTAAAAGATTTTACTTAAAGATTCTCTCACAAATTCTTTGAAGACATTCAAGCAGTTTTTTTTGTTGTTCTTTTCTGACTCAAATCACAAACAACTTAAGAATTCCTCTGCTTTCTTCCAGCGCTGGGACACAGCTGCTCCTGGGGAGCCCCCCAGTTATCTGCCCAGCCGCTGGGGCCCGCTGAAGGGAAACATTCCTTTTGTACGAATGTTAGTATTTGAGAATACCAGTCAGTAAACAAACAGAACTATTTAATGAGGGTGTTTAGCTCTTCTTCACACACTTTAATTAATGTAAAAAGAAATGGAAGTGTGTGAGGCTCACACCGGAGGGTGAAACACAAAAAGGAAGCCTGGAATCTCAGGCTCCAGCTCCGGGCCTGGTTCCTAGGAAACAGCCCACGAGCTCCCTAGCTTCCCCTCGCACGCTGAACACCTGGGGACGAAGCTCGAAATCTTCTTTACAGATGGGGCACGGCTGCACGGAGTCCCCTTGCAGGAGGGACCGCTGTTTCACCTTCTCCCACTCATCTGATGACAGCGGAGGTGGTGGAGGCCCAATGAGGCCCAGCTTCTGTGCTAAAGTAAGACAACACAGGACAGGGGTGAGAGTGTCTTTTAGAATATGGCAGCCTCCTATAATTGTAATGGCAAACAAATATTAAAGAAATACATACAGATCACATACTTTATTTCACAACAGAGGTTGTCCCTTGGTATCCCCAGGGAGTGTGCTCCGGGACGCCCCAGGGATGCTCAAGTCCCTGATATAGGATGGCGTGGCATTTGCATACAACCCATGCATATCCTCCTGTATACTGTCAGTCACCCCAGTTACTCATCATTCCTAATGCAAGTGCTATGTAAATAGCTGTCATACTATATTGTTTTAAAATTTGTTATTTTTCTATTGTTGTAATATTATCTTTTATTAATTTATTAAAATTTTGATCTGTGGCTGGTTTAATCTGTGGATGCAAAACCCACAGATACAAATGGTGGCCTGTATATAGGATGCCATTTTCCTATGAGGGCAGAAAAGTCAGTGCTAGTAATACCTTACGTTTTCAATATGATTATTTTTTATTTACACAGAATTTCCCATATCTTAATTTCATTCTCACGATAATTCAATAAGGCAAGCAGGAGTGATATCCAATTTTATGAAAGAAAAACTGAGGAATACTCATTTTTACACATATTGGCCCAAGGTTCTCCCAGTTCTCACCTGCCTCAGCCCGCAGCCTTAGGCACTGTCTCCTCCAGCTCACCTTCCTCTGCCACCAGCGGCCTTTACATCAATCCTGCACCTCTCCTGCTAAAAACTTCCTATGATGGATCATTACTGTCAGAATAAAGTTCTTATTTCAATAACACGTGGGTACCCACCACATGCTGACTTGGCATGGAGCAGGTAGTGTGGTGGGAAACACTCACTTTGAAAAAGCAACTGCAACATCCTCAGGCAAATGCTGGAAGTGAAGTGTCACCTTCCACCACCTCCCCACACCCCCAAGGAGGGTTAATGCATAAAAAAGCATCGACCTACAAGGACGTCTTCAGAAACAGAAGACAAAATGTTACATCTAGGAAACAGGACAGGAAGCTGTAAAGGGATACTCTGAGTACAGAAGAGCTCCTGGGCTTTTAGAGTAGAAATGTAATGTCAACTGAAAGGCTGGAAGAGAAAGCTAAGATACAGTCATGAGTTAACAACAGGCGATTGTTGTTAAGAAATGTGCCATTAGGCGATTTCGTCATCTTGCTAACACTGCAGCGTAGGTACACGCACAGCTGGTACAGCCCACCACACACCTAAGCTGCATGGTACAGCTGACTGCTCTAGGCTACACACCTGCACAGCATGTCACTGTATTGAATACTGCAGGCAACTAATACAATGGTAAGGATTTGTGCATCCAAACACAGAAAAGGTACAGTGAAAAATATGTATAAAAGATTAAAAATGGTGTACCCGTGTAGGGCACCTACCATGAATGGAGCTTGCAGCTTGAAAGTTGCTCTGGGTGAGTCAGTGAGTAGCTGCTGAGGGAGTGTGAAGGCCTAGGACATGACTGTACGGCACTGTAGACTTTACAGTCTACACTTAGGCTACACTACATTTGTAAACATGTATTTTCTTCAACAATAAAGTTAGCTTACTATAACTTTACTTTCTAAACTTCTAAATTTTTTAACTTTTGGACTCCTTTGCAATACCATTTAGATTAAAACACTATATTGTCCAGGCTAGCATGTGGTGACCTGACCATGGCTCACCGTAGCCTGTAGCTCCTGGGCTCAAGTGATCCTCCCACCTCGGCCTCCCAAGTAGCTGGGACAAAAGGCACATGCCGCCATGTTCAGCTGACTTCTTAGTTCATACAGAATATTTTCTTTCTTTATATCCTTATTCTATAAGCTTTTTCTATTTCTCAAATTTTTTTTTTAGACTTAACTATTTTGTTAAAAACTAAGATACAAACACGCATATTAGCCTAGGCCAACATAGGGCCAGGTCATCAACATGTCACTAAGCAGCAGGAATTTTTCAACTCCATTATAATTTTATGGGATCACCATGGTTTGTCATTGACTGAAACTTTGCTATGTGGCATATGACTATAATCTCACAGAAAAACATGTAACAGGAGACAGAAAATAAGAAAATCAAGAGACCGGTCTAGGTGGTGTTGTGACATCTGAAAAACTGGCATTCCAGAAAGAAAACATGGAAAATGGAGAGTAAAAATTTTAAAGAAAATAGTCCAAAACGTCTCCCAGAAGCAAAGGATATGAGCTGGTTTGAGAGGGCCCAGTAACCAGAACAGAGTCCCATCGCTGTGACAATCTCTGAGACAGAAAGCAGACTCAAAAACAAAACAACAGGCCTCAAAAAAGGATCAGGAATCAGAACTGTGACAGATTCACCCACAGCAATACAGACAGAAGACAATTCCTTCAACATTCAGAGGAAGGAAAGATATCCACATCAAGATTCCTGATTAGCTATCAATCAAATGTGAGAAAAGAACAGATGTGGGCAGGTGCGGTGGCTCACACCTGGGGCACGGTGGCTCACACCTGTAATCACAGCACTTTGGGAGACTGAGGCGGGCGGACGCGAGGTCAAAAGATTGAGACCATCCTGGCTGACACAGTGAAATCCCATCTCTACTAAAAATACAAAAATTAGCCAGGCGTGGTGGCAGGTGCCTGTAGTCCCAGCTACTCAGGAGGCTGAGGCAGAAGAATCACTTGAACTCAGGAGGTGGAGGTTGCAATAAGCTGACATTGGGCCACTGCACTCCAGCCTGGCAACAGAGAAAGACTTGTCTCAAAAAAAGAACAAAGATTACTGTTATGCACACAAGCTTCTATGTGGGCCTCCTCCGCACTCCCCCAGGGAGTTACTGACCAGGAGCATCAACACCATGGGGGAATAAACTGAGGAGGCTGCCATGAGGTCCAAGGGGAGAGCCCAGGGTCCCAGGGTGCTGCTGAAGAGGGAGCCTGGGGAGGGTATGGCAGCAGGGGGAAGGAATCATGGAGGATTCCAGAAGCAATGTCCTCATCGATAAAGTACCCTGGTATATTTTAATGTATTGAGAGAATGTATTTCTGGAGGAGATTTTAGGGATGAATCAGGGATGAGTGATGATAGAGGAAACTAAATGTGAAAAAAGAAGACATCACTTCAGGGAAAGTAGAAAAATGTCTGAGAAGGAAATTGTAATATAGAACACCACACTGCTTAGCTGTGAGTGAAGTCAGAATTGTAACAGAGTAAACACTGAATGTTATCAGTCTAATCACACGTTATGAAAATAATATGCTAAATCTCAATCTTCCATAGTAAGAAGAGATAATGTCCAGAACTGAAAATTAACAAAACAGCAGCACAGACATGTTGTTTAGAAATATGAAAAATAGGACCGGGATATCTGTGTATGTCCTATGCAAACCTATTCAGATGTTTATGGCCAAGCTTAATTCACTGAAGCTCAGCAATTTTGGTGACAGACAAGTGAGTTCAGACAATCAATGAGTTTCTGACCAGCATCAAGTTCATCAAAATGTGCGCCTGGGAGAAACCTTGTACCAGCACTCCCCAAGATGTAAGGAGGAGGGAACAAAAATTACTGGAAAAAGCTGGATTTGTCCAAAGCAGAATCTTCACCGTGGCCCCTCATGTCCACCACAGCCATCGTGCTGACATTCTCCTGCCACATCCTCCTGAGACCCAAGATCACCGTGCCCACGGCATTTAGTGTGATTGCCATGTTTAATGTAATGAAGTTTGACATTGAAATTTTGCCCTCCTCAGTAAAAGCAATGGCTAAAGCCAATGTCTCTCTAAGAAGAATGCAGAAAATTCTCACAGATAAAAGCCCTCCATCTTACATCACCCAACCAGAAGACCCAAATACTGTCTGGCTTTTAGCAAATGCCACCTTGACATGGGAGCATGAAGCCAGCAGGAAAAGTGACACAAAGAAATTGCAGAACCTGAAGAGGCATTTATTCAAGAAACAGAGGTTGGAGGCAGTGAGTAGAGTCCGCCAGCCAAGGGAGCTGCTGGCCCAGAGGAGCAAAGTGGCATCCCCAAATCAGTTCTGCACAACATAAGCTTTGTGGTGACAAAGGGGAAGATCTTGGGAATATGTGGGAATGTGGGAAGTGGGAAGAGCTGCCTCCTTGCAGCTATACTAGGAGAGATGCAGCGGCAAAAAGAGGTGGTGGTGGTCAATGGAACTTTGGCTTACATTTCACAGAGCATGTGGATCTTTCATGGAAATGTGAGAAAAACATACTCTTTGGAGAAAAGTATGATCACAAAAGGTAACAGCACACAGTCCATGTCTGTGGCCGCCAGAAAGACCTGAGCAGGCTCCCCTTGGAGATCTGACTGAGATTGGGGAGTGGGGTGTCAGCCTCTCCAGGGTGTAGAGGCAGAGGATTAGCCTGGCTGGTGCCGTCTGCTCCCACTGTCAGTTCTACCTGCTGGATGACGCCCTGTCGGCCATGGACGCCCACTTGGGGAAGCATGTCTTTGGGAGCGCATTAAGACAGCACTCAGGGGGAAGACAATGGTCCTGGTGACCCACCAGCTGCATTTCTTAGAGTCTTGTGATGAAGTTATTTTATTAGAAAATGGAGAGATTTGTGAAAATGGAAGCCACAAGGAGTTAATGGAGGAGAGAGGGCGCTCCAAGGATCCCGAACACCTTTATAATGCAGCAATGGTGGAAGCCTTCAGGGAGAACCCTGCTGAAAGATGGGAAGATGCTGGTACAATTGTTCCTGTGCACCAGCTCATCCAGACTGAATCCCCCTGGGAAGGAACTGTGACCTGGAAAACATGTCACATGTATGTAAGGCTTCTGGAGGGCACCCCCCTTCTCTTGTCATGTGTTCCTCTTCCTCCTGATAGGCAGCTCTGCATTCAGTAACTTGTGGCTGGGTCTCTGGTTGGACAAGGGCTCACGGATAACCTGTGGGCCCCAAGGCAACAGGACCATGTGTGAGGTTGGCACAGTGCTGGCGGACATCAGGCAGCATGTGTACCCGTGGGTGTACACTGCCAGCATAGTGTTCATGCTGGTATTTGATATCACCAAAGGCTTTGCCTTCACCAAGATGACACCGATGGCATCCTCCTCACTGCATGACACGGTGTTTGGTAAGATCTTACAGAGCCCAATGAGCTTCTCTGACATGACTCCCACTGGCAGGCTAAAAACCGATTTTCCAAGGATATGGACGAGCTGGATGTGAGGCTGCCATTTCATGCAGAGGACTTTCTGCAGCAGTTTTTTATGGTGGTATCTATTCTCATGATGTTAGCTGATATGTTATACCTAATTTCCTTACAGTTGTACTGATTGTCCTTGCTAGAGTCTTCTTCATTCTCTTATGCATTTTCCACAGAGGAGTCCAGAACCTCAAGAAGGTAGAGAAAGCCAGGCATCCTGCTTCTCCCACATTGGCCTCTCCATGCAGGACCTGGGCATCATTCATGCCTATGGCAAGAAGGAGAGCTGCATCACCACGTTTAAGAGGCTGAACGACGAAAACCCCTATCACTTCTTCTACTTTAACCGTGCTCACAGGTGGTTAGCGCTGAGAATGGATGTCCTCATGAACATCCTCACCTTCGCTGTGGCCTTGATTGTGACCCTGAATTTCTCCTCCCTCACTGCTTGATCCAAAGGCCTTTTATTGTTATATATCATCCAGATGAAGAAACTGGGCCCCAGAAAGACTTGGCCCAAGCCCATACAGCTGTTCTGTGTGACGGCCAGGATTTGAACACAGGCCACCTGGTCCTCCTGTTTGTCTGAATCTTGTTATCTTTGGAAACTTTTTTTGACATAGTCCTTATTCTTAGTGCTCTGAAACTCTCGGATAATGTATCTGAATATGGGTTTTTATTCATGTGTTCTGTTCGATGCTAAGGGTTCTTTTAAAGTCAAATTTTTCATCAGCTTGGAATAAAAAGAAATGATAAAAATAGGGCCAGGTGTAGTGGCTCATGCCTGTAATCCCAGCACTTTGGGAGGCCAAGGTGGGTGGATCACCTGATGTCTGGAGTTCAAGACAAGCCCGGCCAACATGGTGAAACCCGGTCTCTACTAAAAATACAAAAATTAGCCAGGTGTGGTGGTGGGCACCTGTAATGCCAGCTAATTGGGACGCTGAGGCAGGAGAATCGCTTGAACCTGGGAGGCAGAGGTTGCAGTGAGCTGAGATCGCACCACTGCACTGCAGCCTGGGCAATAGAGCAAGACTCCTTCTAAAAATTAATAAATAAATAAAAAATACCAGAAAAACAAACCAAAGTGGCTGCCTTGGAGTAATGTCCAAAATGGGCCAGGGGAATGCTACACTTTCTGTTATGATCCTCACAGAACAATTTCACTTCTAAAACTATGCCCCTGGATCTTCTGGTAAGAATCAAGCAGCTACGAGTGTGATGAACGCTATGGAGAATGGCATGCAGGGCACACGGGGTTTGGATCAGGAGCTGTGACCCCAGGGAAGGTTGCCTGACCAAAGTGGCATTAAATGGAGACCCACAGGGTGCAGACTAACAGCAGCAGGTGAAGAGGGGGGGAAGATTTTCTAGATGGAGGGAAAGGTGCAGATGGCCGTTGGTGAGAGAGCACTTGGCCTGCAGAAAAACGCAAAAGCAGTAAGACTGAAGAGGCTGAGACTGAGGCTGCAGAGGAGGGGTGCTGCCTCAGACCTGCTCTCTGCATTTGGCTCAAGGTGTGGGAGCAGGGAGGACAGGGACCCCAGTGCCACCCCTCCTCTTAGACTTGGGTCAGCGCTTGCTGTACAATCCAGACTCTGCTGTGGTCAATGCCAACTACCTCAACTTCAAGCATCCATATGCCCCCCATCATGCAAACCTGGTCTTGCATTTATAAAACAATCAAGACCTTAAAACAGGAAGGAGAATAGGTACCTAACTGTATTGACAGATTTCACCAAACTGCTGTGTTCTCTGGCCACAGTGCAATAATGTTTAAAATCAATAGCACGTCTAGCGCCCATCTTGCCTGCAGAACTACACTGCACTTTGGTGGAAATGGGCTCAGCCCCACAGAGGACTCTTGATAGAGCTAAGCATGTCATGGAGGTTTGCTCCGCTTTGCCAATTTTTAGACTATCAAGGGGCATGTCACCATCTCAGGTGAAGTGGAAGGAAGGGCTGTCAGGAGCTCTCACCCCTGCCTTTCCTGCATGTCCCTTGTCCCTGAGGACTGATCCTGGGGCTGGGCACCCTCTTGTGTCCATGCACGCATGCAGCACCTCCCCAGGCAGCACCGGAAGGAGGCTGGTCCTGGCAAACATTAATAAGCCACCAAACCAGAAGCGTGGTGAACAATGACACACACCATTAAGGTTTACGTCACTTTCAGCATGTTGCTTCTATACTTGCAGCCAAATGCATCCTAACCCATCACCTCTCCTCATCCCACTTAAAGGAAAAAAAGAGCCTCAGGCCCAGATGATTTTACAAGTGAGTTACCCCAAACTTTTAAGGAACATCCCTATTTCCTGTTGTTCCAGAATACTGAAAAAGAGGGAACACTGCCCAACTTATTTGGTGAAGCTTATATGGCTTTGATAATAAAACCAGAAAAGAACAGAACAAGAACAATCCATAGTCCAAGGGAATCCATGGTTAAACGTCAAACATCCGGAATGAGAATTAGTTATCAGAATGTGACAGTGAATTTGAAAAACACTATGGGCAAGTAGGGTTTATTCAAGCTACGCACGGAAGAGTCAACATCAGAGTTGTAATGTATGACACAAACTAAAGGAGAAAATGCACAACAAACATGCTCATCTAAAAAGTTGCAGGAAAAAAAGCATCTAAAAAAGTACACCTATTAGTGAGTTTAAAAACCTCTAGCAACTTGCTGAAAGGGAAATTCTATAGTTAGATAAAGGCCAACAAACAAGTAACACAAAACAGAACAATAAAGGGCAAACATCACATAAGTAGGGCCATAAAAACTGTTGGCTTAGGAACAAGACAGAAATGCTAGGTATTACTCCTTGTATTCACCACAGCTCAGAAGATCCTGCCAGATTAAAAAGAAAAAAAAAAGCGGGGGAAAAAAAAGAAGGGGCATGAAAGTGGAAAGGCACAGACAGACAATCAACTGAGTTACTCAGAAAACCCCTGGGAGTTGGAGACAAAAAGACCTAAATGGTGTGAGATACCACCATTTTTGTGGATCAGATGATAGCACTGTAAATACGGTATTTCCTCCATCTACAAAGTCGATTAGAAAACAATGTCCAGCAGAATTTTATGTAGAAAATGAGGCAGTTTTACAGAAAAAAAGAGAAAAGGTCCTTTCCTACCAGCTGTTAAGACCTATTACAAGACTATTAATCAACACAGTGTGACAGTGACATAGAAGCAGAAGCCTCAAAAAGAATGAACAGAACACGTTTTTCTACCCATCGATTTTCCCAGTGTCATAAGCAGAACAAACTGGCGAGATCCACATGTGAAAGGTAAAAGGTTAAAGGTAAATAAAGAAAATGTAGAAGAATCTTTGCACTTTCAGAATGCTGAAGGATATCTTAAGTCTCTCCCAAACAGCAATAAAATGGAAAAAGAACCCAATGGATTTAACATTAATCAGAATGAAACCTGTATTCAATGTAAAATTACAGATATAACTTAAAAGATGGTAAAATATATTTTCAGTGGCTAAATCAACAAGAGATTACTAGGAAGAATATGTACAAAACTCCAGTAAATCAGCAAGAAAAGACAGAAATCCAAGTGGAATATTATGTATAATATTCCACTATATTAATTAGTAGTTAAGAGCCTATGATTCAATGTCAGTAGTAACTAATATGCACAATTAGGATTTTTTCCATAAAGAGGTCCTGAAAAAATGTCTCATTTATTTACCTAAATAATTTTACTTCTTTTCCAGATTGAGAAGTTCCTCTTGTTATCTAATTTAAATTTTTCCTGATAAAAATTCTGAAGATTGATTATGATGAAACTATTTGGTCATCTACATACACTACACAGGCACAACAGAAGACCTTCACTAAACTGCTGTATGACATTATTCCAAGTCTCAACACATTCTTGAGCCACACCATTTTCTGGAAGACAATGAGCTTGTTAGCAGAAGTTCAAAGGAAGATAGCATCAAATATCTCCTCTGCCGTTGCTGTGGGACAGATGTGCTCCACCTTGTGCGACTCCAACACACAGGCCTTCCAGCACCTCCACATCCAACTGACCTGCACTAGGACACGCTGTCCTCAACCAAACCTAGTTTCCATGCCCATCATTAAAAAATCATATTTCTGGGACCAGGCGCAGTGGGTCACGCCTGTAATTCCAGCACTTTCGGAGGCCAAGATGGGTGGATCACGAGGTCAGGAGTTCAAGACCAGCCTGGCCAACATGGTGAAACTCCATCTCTACTAAAAATACAAAAAATTGGCCAGGCGTGGTGGTACGTGCCCATAGTCCCAGCTACTAGGGAGGCTGAGGCAGGAGAATCACTTGAACCCAGGAAGTGGAGGATGCAGTGAACTGAGATCGTGCCACTGCACTCCAGCTTGGGCACAGAGTGAGCTTCGTCTCAAAAAAAAAAAAATCATATTTCTTACTTTTCAGTTTACAAATAATTTCAGATTTACAAAAGGCTGTAAAAACAGTATGAAGAATTCTCAACAAAGGACTAGTATCCAGAATCTATGTGGAGCTCAAACAAATCAGCAAGAAAAAAAAAACACCAAATAATCCCATCAAAAAGATGGCAAATGACACAAACAGACATTTTTCAAAAAGAGATAAACAGATGGCCAAGAAACATGAAAAAATGCACAACACCAGGGCCGGGCGCAGTGGCTCAAGCCTGTAATCCCAGCACTTTGGGAGGCTGAGGCGGGTGGATCACGAGGTCAAGAGATCGAGACCATCCTGGTCAACATGGTGAAACCCCGTCTCTACTAAAAATACAAAAAAAAATTAGCTGGGCATGGTGGCACATGCCTGTAATCCCAGCTACTCAGGAGGCTGAGGCAGGAGAATTGCCTGAACC
>NW_022436996.1:2428219-2446056 GCF_009761245.1 Sapajus apella
CACCAGTCATGAGGGAAATGCAAATTAAAACCACAATGAGATACCACCTTATTCCTGCAAGAATGCCCATTACTAAAAAGTCAAAAACAACAGATGTTGCTGTTGATGTGGTGAAAGGCAAACGCTTATACACTGCTGGTGGGAATGTAAATTAGTACAATCTCTATGGAAAACAGCATGAAGATTCCTTGAAGAACTACAAGTAGAGCTCTTTCCCATCTTGCAAGATGGCGGGTGAAAAAGTTGGGAAGCCGGATACTAAAGAGAAGAAACCTGAAGCCAAGAAGGCTGATGCTGGTAGCAAAGTGAAAAAGGGTAACCTCAAGGCTAAAAAGCCCAAGAAGGGGAAGCCCCATTGCAGCCGCAATCCTGTTCTTGTCAGAGGAATCGGCAGGTATTCCCGATCTGCCATGTATTCCAGAAAGGCCGTGTACAAGAGGAAGTACTCAGCAGCTAAATCCAAAGTTGAAAAGAAAAAGAAGGAGAAGGTTCTTGCAACTGTTACAAAACCAGTTGGTGGTGACAAAAACGGCGGTACCCAGGTGGTTAAACTTCGCAAAATGCCTAAGTATTATCCTACTGAAGATGTGCCTCGAAAGCTGTTGAGCCACGGCAAAAACCCTTGAGTCAGCACGTGAGAAAACTGCGAGCCAGCATCACCCCCGGGACCATTCTGATCATCCTCACTGGAGCCACAGGGGCAAAAGCCTGGTTTTCCCGAAGCAGCTGGCTAGTGGCTTATTACTTGTGACTGGACCTCTGGTCCTCAATCGAGTTCCTCTGCGAAGAACGCACCAGAAATTTGTCACTGCCACCTCAACCAAAATTGATATCAGCAATGTAAAAATCCCAAAACATCTTACTGATGCTTACTTCAAGAAGAAGCTGCGAAAGCCCAGACACCAGGAAGGTGAGATCTTCGACACAGAAAAAGAGAAATACGAGATCACACAGCAGTGCAAGATTGATCAGAAAGCTGTGGACTCACAAATTTTACCAAAAATCAAAGCTATTCCTCAGCTCCAGGGCTACCTGCGATCTGTGTTTGCCCTAACAAATGGAATTTATCCTCACAAATTGGTATTTTAAATGTCCTGATGATCTAATTAAATAACTGATCACCTTTAAAAAAAAAAAAAAAAAAAAAAGAACTACAAGTAGATCTATCCCTCGATCCAGCAATCCCATGACTGCGTGTCTACCCAAAGGAAAAGAAATCATTATATGAAAAAGACACATACACACAAATTGCAGCCCAATTCACAATTGCAAAGATATGGAACCAACATAAGTGCCCGTGGATAAAGAAGATGTGGTATATACACACCATGGAATACTACTCAGCCACAAAAATGAATGAAAAAATGTCTTTTGCAGCAACGTGGATGAAGCTGGAGGTCATTATTCCAAGTGAAGTAACTCATGTTGTATGTTCTCACTTATGAGTGGAAGCTAAGCTATGGGTATGCGAAGGCGTACAGAGTGGTATAATGGACATTAGAGACTCAAAGTGGAAGGGTGAAAGGGGTGTGGGATTAAAAAAAAAGCTGCACGTTAGGTACAAGGTATATTATTCCAGTGATCGGTGCACTGAAATCTCAGAATTCACCACTATGTAATTCATCCATGTAACCAAAAACCACTTGTAACACAAAAGCTACTGAAATAAAAATAAATAAAAAAGAAGACACATACACAAAAAGCAAGCAAACAAACAAACAAAAACAGGCCAGGTGTGGTGGCTCATGCCTGTAATCCCACCACTTTGGGAAGCTGAGTTGGGTGGATTACCTGAAGTCAGGAGTTTGAGACCAGGCTGGCCAACATGGTGAAACCCCGTCTCTACTAAAAATACAAAAATTATCTGAGTGTGGTGGCACACACCTGTAATTCCAGCTATTTGGGAGGCTGAGGCATGAGATTCACTTGAACCTGGAAGGCAGAGGTTGCAGTGAGATCGTGCCACTGCACTCCAGCCTAGGCAACAGAGGGAGATTGTCTAAAAAAAAAAACAAAACAAATTGAAATTTCAACATGAGCTTTGAAGGGGACAAACATTCAAACCATAGCCTAGCCACATTGAGCTGTCAACTGGACCTCTGGTGCCTATCACCACAGTAATACATGTGAGTAGTGGATAAGAAACAAAGAATGTACTTAGACTGATGCTGTGAAAAAGTCTTCCACACAACAAATGTAAGTGAAGGATTCCGTCTCACTGATGCCTAATCTAGACCGAAGTTCTCCCCATCACCGACATACTTGATGTACTGGGTTGAATAGTGTCACCTCAAAATGCATGTTCACCTGAAACCTCAGAATGTTGGCCTTATTTGGAAAGAGGGTCTTTGCAGATGTAGTTAAGATGAGGTCATACTGGTTTAAAGTCGGCCCTACGTCGAATGAATGGTATCCTTATAAGAAGAGGAGAAGGGAGGGCACAATCACACATAGAGAAGAAGGTCGTGTGACATCAGAGGCAGAGACCGGAGTGAAGCTGCCACAAACCAAGCAATGCCAGGAAGCACCAGGGAAAGGTAAGGAAGGGTTCTCCTGTGGAACCCTGCCAACAGCGCCACTTTGGACTTCTGGCCTCCAGGACAGTGAGAGAACACATTTCTTTTGTTTTAAGCCACCCAGTTTGTACTAATTTGTTGCAGCAGCACCGGGAAACTAATATACTTAAATACAGCATTTACAATTAAGTTCATAACACACTTCCTTTCCTTTATTAATTAGAAGAAATGGAATTGATTTACATGCCTTTATTTATAGGCACAAACCTGTAGCAATACTATACATAGTAAAAAGTTGTGTGAAGCTGCATGCTGTGTATCCCACCTATTATAAGGAAAGAATTTCAATCAGCTATGATGGAGGTAAAACTGACTTATTTCCATAGAAAATGCCATTACAGAATTATTGTCACATGAAAATATATTAAAGAGTGCCTAGCAATCAAAAGAGATGGAAAAAGTATTATAGAGATATTTCAGTAAGTGAATTAATATAAAATATTATGCTATTTTTATTGATTTTTGTTTGGGATATTTTTCATCTTTTTTGAAATTCCTAATTTGTTGCAAGTTTTGGTCTCATTCTAAATAAATATTCACACTTGTAAAAAGAAAATAATTATCCTATGTTCTTAACCCCAAATGTTAACCTTTTATATAACCCTGGTACAAAGATCAAAACCACAAAATTAATGTTGATATCATCTATCAATTAGCCTGCATCCTTCTGCAGATATGATTCTCTGTCACACTGATGTCTTTTTTTCTGGACTAGGATCTGATCCAGGGTCACAAATTGCACTTGCAGCTGCCATGTTCCTTTAGTCTCCTATAATCTGGAACAGTTTTTCTAGGTCTCCGTTTGCTTCTGTTGATTTGACACTTTTGAAGAGTACTAGCCAGGAACTGTGTGGAAGTCTTTCACTTGGGCTGGTCTGAGGTTTCCTCATGATTAAATTTAGATATGCATTTTGCTAAGAATGCCACAGAAGTGACATTGCATCTTTCAGCGGGAGGCACATGATGCTGGCCTGTGCATTACTGCTGAGCTAACTGGGATTACTTGGTTCAGGTGCTGCTTGCCAAGTGCTACCATGTACGGTTGAAATACTGTGAAGTCACTGTTTTTCTCCCTGTTGTGTACTTGCATCTATGAAGAAACTGTGAGGCTACCTCAATATTCTGTGTCTGGACATAATTTTTCTTATTTCTAATTTCAGCAATGATGACAATTACTGTAATATTTGCCAAAGGTGATTTTCTATCTCCTGTCTATTATCTCCATGAGTTACAGTCATTCTACTATAAGGGACTTTTCTTTTCCATCACTGATTTACTCAAATTTATTTTTATCACTCCAAACCAACAGGTATCTCTTTTGTTCTCCCATGTTTACTTGCCACCCTACTCACCATTACTGTCTTTAGTCTCTTGCTCTAATGACCCCTATCATTTTCAAGCTTCAACACGCACATGCCTTCAGTACATACACACGTTTCTGTATAATTATAAATCGAGATAAATTATTTCTGTAACATAAAAAATTATACTATTGACCTCAACAGATTCAGAAGCTCTAATACGTCAAAAGATGCATGACCACATCCGCTTACCCAAAGTCAATGGTGGCGGTTTGGGATCAAGAACATATTCTTTTTCTGAATCTTCCAGTTTGGGGCACTGTGTAGTTTTTTTAAGTCCAGTATCTATTATTGCCTTTGCGTCTCTTTTTAGAGATTTGTTCTCTTTCTTTTGTACTTGTGTCTTAGAATGATCTGCAACTGAAAGATTTCGAAGCTGAAGATCATGTAAAATGTGATCTTGTAAAGCAACTGCATTGATTGCCAAGTTATTTTTCTTAGATGAGTGACCCTACAAAGTAAGAAATAAGTCATATTTAGAGGAATATTATGTAATATATCATTTAGAAGCTATTACAAGGTTTCAGTACTCAACCTTGATGGCATATATGACCAAATCAAATAGCAAGGAATGCTTGACTCATTGTTACGTAAGTGGTAGCAGACCCTTGTCTCCGCATTTATGTTAACAATACAGGAATATCTTTTCACCTAATTACTAAGACTTAATTATAATATGCATAAATTCATTATGACCTATAAACCTGTGCGTGCCTAAACAAACCCGTCAGACTCCAGGCAACTACTAAATAGAATCTTGCATTTCAGTTTATGCCTTTCTGTGAAAACTGAGTAATTTCCTATGCAGAATAAAAAATCACCAAACAGCTAAGAGATGCTTGCAGTAAATATCACCAGAGACTGTTTTTCCCATCAACCTGTCTACTGCCCCATGCCACGCTTGGCATTGCCCATTCCTGGTAACAATTCCTAGTTCAAGCAGTGTTTGCAAACTATTTTTTATACTCTCAAACAGCTGAATTAAAATATATTTCATGAGTCAAATAATGTGTATGTTTAAGAAAAAATAGGATACCTTATGTTTTAACATGCCGAATCAGAAGTTGTTGCCTGGCTATCACAAATTCTATCATCACATCATATCATATTCCTTCTATTCTTCTGCTGAAAAACATGGTCAACAGAAAGTCAGAGTTACAGTGCACATCAAAACCTTTTATGAAGTCTGTGAGAACGATCTGTGGAACAGTCTAACTGATAATGCAGCAGTGGGAATGCCTGCTACAGGGTGGCACTAAGCAACACATTCTGGTTCTGGAGGAAGGGGGTGAACTCAAATCAGTTACACTTTGACTCATCCCTATCCTCAAATAGTTCACTCCTGAGCTGTTGAGAACACATTAATACAAGTGGTTACTATTAATCAATCCATTAATAT
Source organism: Sapajus apella (assembly GCF_009761245.1). Classification (NCBI taxonomy): domain Eukaryota; kingdom Metazoa; phylum Chordata; class Mammalia; order Primates; family Cebidae; genus Sapajus; species Sapajus apella. Next base: position 2,433,556 of record NW_022436996.1, read on the forward strand.
ATGACAGATAAGTACTGTAAAATTTCAGGCTAGCACTGGAGACTTGTAAAGGAAAAATCTCCTAAAGAGATAACAGTTAAAGTGGCATTTGAAAGCTACACAGAGGAAAATGAACATGCCACACTTCAGGTAGGAGGAAAGCACTGGCAGGCTGGAAATCAGCATGATATGCTTATTTTGGGGAGAAAGGGAACAATGAAGAAACTGGAACGCAAGAGGAACACTGGCTAACTTCAGTCTGTCCAAAACACTGACATACAGAATATGTGGAGAGATCAACCTGAGTTCCAGTTGAACGCTACCACATTGCTGCCCAAGATACTTACCACAACTGAGCCCCAGGCTCCTCATCTATAAACCAGGTGCAATTGTGCTGGCTTTGCAGCATTGCCGTGAGGATTAATGAGATGACCTTTGAAGTATCTAAAATAGGTCTTTTCACACAGAACAGATTCTTGTTATACTTGCTTCAATTCCCTTCAAAGCTAATTTCCCTTCAAAAGAATAATTTGGAATTGGCCCTTTTAGATTTTGGACGTGGTATATTTTATGAAGACAGACGTGTTCAAAATACACTCTGAGGAGAAATTTATTCAAGTAATCTAGGAACTGGCATAGCAGGCCTGGGAATAACATTGTTTCTTCTAATGTTTCGGTTACAACTTTGATGAGAAAAAAAATTGGTCCCCAGCAGGTGCCACTGTGTGGAGTTTACACGTTCTCTCCACACGCTGTGGGTTTTCTCCAGGTATCCCGGATTCTTCCCACAACTCAAAGCCATGCACATGAGGCTCACTGGCCTGTCCCTGTCTGAGTGTTTGAGTGAGCGTGCCCCGCCATGGGGTGCCCTCCTCTCCAGCCCTGTTCCCTGCCTTGGTCCTAAGCTGCCCGGATGGGCTCGGCTCCCTGCCACCCTGAACTGGAATAAACAGGTTGGAAAATGAATGGAAGGATACAAATTATCGTCAAATAGAAATTCGTAAAGCATACGGTAATCACACAGATGCAGGACAACACCCGGTGCAGCAGGAAAGCAGTCAACTGAGAATTGGTTTGTTTCGAAACTGCATGGCGGGAGGAGGCGCTTCAGAGCTTTGGCTAGGCCAACATTATCCTTGATTTAAGGCAGCACCTCCACGATCCTGTCACTCACTGAGTCACCAGAAATTGGATAATGATCTTACTTTCTTCAGTGTATGTAGAGCTCACATGTATTTCAATGTTTCATACAGAAATGCTTTGGTCGTTATTTAGAAGTTTGGTGATGTTTTTGTGACCAGGAATGTGCTGTAGGAACTTACCTCTTCTTTCTATCAATTAGCCTTGATGAAACTGGTTTCCTTATACACTGCATGGCTTAAAGCCCCAGTTTCCAAGAACCTACGGATGAGGTTAAGTGAGAACTTACTGTACTGAGGGCCTAACTGTAAAAATATAAATTAATCCAAGGCCGGGCGCGGTGGCTCAAGCCTGTAATCCCAGCACTTTGGGAGGCCGAGGCGGGTGGATCACGAGGTCAAGAGATCGAGACCATCCTGGTCAACATGGTGAAACCCCGTCTCTACTAAAAATACAAAAAATTAGCTGGGCATGGTGGTGCGTGCCTGTAATCCCAGCGACTCAGGAGGCTGGGGCAGGAGAATTGCCTGAACCCAGGAGGCGGAAGTTGCGGTGAGCCGAGATCGTGCCATTGCACTCCAGCCTGGGTAACAAGAGCGAAACTCCGTCTCAAAAAAAAAAAAAAAAAAAGAAATTAATCCGAACTACATTTCTAAAGACTAACACTTGTATTAAGTTACTCCAACTGAAAGAACAAACTCACTAAGGTGTAAAAGCACAGCCAAATCTGAGATATCCAGGGTTAGGGGTAAAAACGTCAGTCGCTGCTCAAGTCCTGCAGAGGCTTTGGTGATGGTTCTTACTGCGACCGTTTCCTGTTCCCCCATCAATTCTGGCATCGAGATGTTTGAAAGAAGTTTCACCCCATATGTCATCCAGACAACTGAACTTGGAGAAATGGTGGAAAGAATTTAAAATACTGAAAGATCACTGCCAGATTTTTCAGTTCCTGTTTCCAAAACGCCCATAACCTGGCAGAAGATAGTTTGCATCCTACGGTCCAGTCACATCTGCAGTCTGCAATTTAATCTCGTTTCCACACGGTAGGCCACTGTCATTAATATCAAGGTAAGAGCTTTTAAAACCTGTACTCTTTTAAAGTCCTATGGTATTATGTTCCAGAGTTTAAAATTCAGATTTTAAAGATACTGAAAATGCTTCAAGTATCTAGTCCAACTCCAGTTTATACATGCGAAAACCAAATACCAGGTGAGTGAATATACGAGTCTGTGGCACTGGTAGGTTCGACAGGTAACCCTTGCGCAGTACTGAAAGCTAAGATGCCAGGAACACGTTGCTTTGTAAATCCCAGTATTCAAGCTCAAGAGGCAGGGCTTGGTGGCAGAAACGACCACTGGGGTGCCAAAGCAAGTGACCACAGCTTATTAAACACTCTCCATAAAAACACCCGAGACCCAGGCCCAAGGCGTACAGATGCAATTCCACGCAGGGTCCTGGCGTTCTCTCCTGCCTGGTGAACGCCGCTGGCCTTTTCCTGGGAGTCTACTCCCGCCAGAAGCGCGGGTGAGAGGCCCCAGCTCCCGGGGGCGGACACCACCCCGCACCTGCGGCCCCTGATGGCGGCGGGTCCTACCGGGGTCTAAAATCACCGCCGTGAGATCACTGCTCTAAGGCTTTAGGCCGCCGTGAGTTCGCGCCCCTCAGGGAGGAGGAGCTGTGGGAACCGACCGGACCCCGAGGAGGCCATGCTGCGGCGGGACCCGGCCCACGCCGGCCCGGCTCGGAGGAGGCGAAACCGGGGCTGCGAGCGGCCCCCACCCCGCATCCACGCACCCCGCCCGCCTCGCGGGCCGCCCTTCTTTCCGCCCCCGCCTCCAAGCCTCCGCATGCCTCGACTCTGCTGGGAACACGGGAACCCAGGGACGTCCGCCCCAGCTCCCTCTGGCAACTCCACGGCCGCTCGCCGTCGCCATAGCAACGCCCGCCTCTGCGCCCGCTCCCCACGCGCTCCCTCGCCAGCCCCGCCCGGCCCACACTGCGCATGCTCGCCAGCCCCGCCCGGCCCACACTGCGCATGCTCGCCAGCCCCGCCCGGCCCACACTGCGCAGGCTCACCTGCCCTGCCCCGCCCCGCCCCGCCCATGGCGTCCGCGTCCCTACGCAGGTGCGTGCCCTTCGAGGCTTGCGCCGCGGGCGTCTTTGGGGATCGCGTGGCGGGCGTTCGGGAGCGGCTGGCTGACGCGCAGGGGCGTGTAGGCGCCCGGGTCCCGTGTGGTGCCGGCCAAGCCCCGCGCCTGCCGCGCTGTAGTGCGCAGCCCCTGGCGGCTTTGTGGGCGCAGCCCCGCTCCTCAGCCGCCCGTCCACCTGGGCCTGCGGCCCGGCTGCTTCCCCGCGTGACTGGTCGTTCTCGCTCCAGGGTCTCGAGCGCACGGCCCCTTTGCGGTGCCGTTAGTCGAGGGCAGTTTTCTGGGGGATCCCTGGATTCCCCAGCGCTGCTCAGGCGTCCGGGCTCGCGGAAGCGCGGCCCCCACCCCCGCGTGGGCGCCGGCGGTCTGGCGTAGTCGGCGACTCCCGGCCCCTCTCTCCGGATCCCTTTGCGTGTCCTGCTTCGTGGGCCCGGCCGTTTGCGTTTGGTTGCAGGCCCCGGTGCGCCCTGCGTGGCCTGCTGGCTTTTTCCTGCTACCTACGTGACAGACCGCGTGTGTGACACGTCGCAGTGACGTGAGAAACACGTTCCTTTCCAGGCTTGCAGCGGGCGGTGGCGTTCACGCTCCCGAGCGGAGCCTTGGGGCGCTTTCCCTGACGCCCCGAATGCTGCGCTGTTCCCCCCCGGGGCTGTCTGGAGCTGGAACTCGTCCCCGCTCCCGTGAGCTCGGGCTGTTCTTCCTCCCCCGTGTGGCTCGCCGCGGCCTCGGGTGTTTCCTCGCTGCACCTGCTCGGGAAGGCCGCCCCAGAGCTCCAGCTCTCCACGGAAGGGCTTCCCTCGGATTGCGTGTTGGCCCCTGGAGCCCTCAGCCTGCATCCTCTGCTGCTGCTCTGCTGGCCTCCATCTGGGTTGTGGCCTGGAAACCCCTGACCGGCTGCTTCCCTTCTCTTAAGGATCGCAGCCCTGCACTCCCTGTCGTCCAGTGCCTGGAAACCTGTATTTTTTGGCCTGGTTTTTGTAGTTTAAGAACTTAAATCTGGTCCCTCACACTCCTTCATGGCCAGAAGCAGAAATCAGTAGAAGTTTGTTTTTTCTTGTCTTAAAATGACATTACTTTATTGTGTTGGTTCGACTGATGTTGTACTTTAATTAGAAATTTGGCTGAAAGTACAGAGAAAATATACAAATGCAAGTAATCTTTTTTAAAAAACAAACACAAAAAACAAAAAGAAAGCAAGGTCTCAAGAAATTACCAACCAACTTAGACTGGAAATTGATCATTAATCATTAAGGACATTAAAAAACAAATTTGGAAAACATGACATATCTATGAAACAGGATAATTTTAAACTCCACTTAAGATTCTACTTTTTTCTTAGTGGAAATGAATTTTTCTAAACTGATCATTCCTGTTTTGAAGTTTGCAAAAACAGACTATGAAAATTCATAATGATTTTTTTCCACATAATCAGATTTCTTCAATATTGTAACATTGATTTATATTCCAATCGGTGATGGATCTAGAAGAAAAGGAAGGGTCCTTTGCAGTCTTCGGGCTCCTCCGTTCTGCGACGTGGGTGCTAGGATAACAGCCATAATTGATTGTAATACTTTGGGCTCAGTTAAGTAGACCTAAGTTGAAATTTTGACTTATTTTACAAGTAAGTGTCTGATTTCTGGCAAGCTCATCTTCCTAAACCATGAGCTCCTGATTTGTAAAGGGGACAGTAGCCACTCTCCAGCAACAGCCCTGGCATTTCTTCAGTCCTGGGATGGGACATATGACTAGTCTAAGTGAAGCAGAAAATCCAGGCCCCTGTCCACAGCAACTTAATCAGGGTTGGCCATATGTCTAGCCAGGCCAGCCAGGTGGACTCAGTGTTTTTATGGGTGCTACTGGAAATTTCTCTCATTCTCCTGAGTGTAGAAATGAGAACAGTCATGAAGTGGTGGCTGTATTGTTGTCTTGCTTGTCATCATGAGGTGAGAGCCGGAAGCTGTGGCAGCTACCCCGTGAACCTCGGAAGGAGGATTTTACAGGAATTAGCAGAGCTGAGACTAGGATGCAATCCATGTCCTGGTGACGTATTTGAGCCCTGAGCATGGCCCTCCTGTTAGTCTCTTCATTTACTGGCTTCAGCCAGGTGGGGTCTGGTTTTCTGTTACTTGCAACAGGAAGAATTGGAATGATAACTAGGCATGTTATTACTGCTTTATGGCTGTGGCTAGATTCAAACATGATATTGTGGGTGAACTGCTGCGTACAGTGCCTGCTATTCTTTATATTGGTTTTAGGGTATTTTTCTTGAACTTCATAAAGTTCTAAGAAAAATTACCTTTTTAAAATTCCTACCCTCTGTTCACATATTTAAATTTTCATGATAGTTTTTCTGTCTGCATGTTTTCTATTCAAAATAAATTGGTCATTTTTCAGCCACACAGAATATTTTAAGTTTTTTATTTTTAAATTTATTTTTTATTGATACATAGTAGATGAACATGTTTTTGGAGTACATGTGATAGTTTGATAAATTCATATAATCAAAACAGGGTAATTGGGATATTCATCTCCTTAAATATCTTCTATTTACACTAGGAACATTCAAATTATTCTAGCTATTTTGAAATGTGCAATCGATTTGTGTTAACTATAGGCTTGACCGAAACTTTAACCTTGTTGCTTTCTAATTCTTGACAAAAACAGAGCTAACATAGTTGATATTTGAAGAATACATTCATTCATTCTTCAAGATAGTGTGTTCTGTTGAAATGAGTTAGATGAGCAGAATGCAGCGTTCTTGGATAGGGTTAACTAAAATATATAGTCAATCTGTCTTGTCTCCAAAATCATGTTATCAATGGTTTATATTTTAACGTTATGCCTTTTGCTTAAAAAAGATTTTTTTTTTTAGTTTTTTTTTTTTTTTTTGAGATGGGCCTAGGAAACTGCAGGTATATGGAGCATGTTTCTTCAGAAAGCTGCCATTGAGTACATGCATTCTCCATGGTACTGTTCAGTGCCGTTTGTGTAAGCACCCACATGATTATTTAAGAATTTCAGAACCACTGATTGAATGTCCTAGGAATAGTGGAGACAGAAGAGAAAATTAGAGGTGCATGATGGTAAGGATGATGAGGTGGTGCGTGGTCACGAGGAGAAGGGCACCAGTGTGCTTTGGCTGATTGAGATGCACTTCTGTACTCCACTGTGCTTAAGAAACCTGCGCCTGGTACTGTAAGAGATCTGTTGTATAAACATTGTGACAAAAAGAGTGATGATGCCCGTGCATATCCAAGGAAGAGCAGCCTGAGATGGATGGCAGTAGTGGGCTATTTAAGTGGAAGACATTGATATGAAGGGAAAATCTTGTATCTTGCTTGTGTAGAGGACATTTCGGAGAAAGTGTTCAAATACTAGAATAGGCAGCTGGAGTCCGTCTTCTTGTGGAGGATAGGGTTTTTTCATGATGATACCAGAGACATATTGGATACTAGTGATGGCACTGTATGGATTCTTTTTTTTTTTTTTTTTTTCTTTTAAACAGAGTCTCTCTCTGTTGCCCAGGCTGGAATGCAGTGGCATGATCTCGGCTGACTGCAACTTCTGCCTCTTGGGTTGAAAGAATTCTCCTGTCTCAGCCTCCTGAGTAGCTGGGATTGCAGGTGCCTGCCACTACACCTGGCTAAATTTTGTGATTTTTGGTAGAGATGGGGTTTTGCCATGTTGGCCAAGCTGGCCTTGAACTGACTTCAAGTGATCTGCCCATTTCAACGGCCTCCCAAAGTGCTGAGATTATAGGCGTGAGCCACTGCACCCGACCTATGGATTCTTAATGTGTCACACCCATAGAATTTGAGTTTACCTACCTGCCTAGTCTCTAAACGCCGCACTAATGGAAGCCTAGGCAGAGTCAGAATGGTTTTTAGTTCAATATTCTTCTCATATTTTAATATCTTAATGTTCTCACATTTATCCTTTGTTATCTACAAAATATGCCTACTCAATGCATATTCAACTCTTGTCTCTCTTAACACAGCCCTTGACATCTAAAACAAACCTAAGGAGCAGAAATTGGTGGCATGGGGTTCATCTTGAATTTAGCTCTGAATTTTAACCTTCACCAAAACCATGGCTGGATCTCGGCTTACCATAACCTCCGCCTCCCGGGTTCAAGCGATTCTCCTGCCTCAGTCTCCCGAGTGGCTGGGATTACAGGTATGCACCGTTATACCTGGGTAATTTATTTTTTATTTATTTATTTATTTTTAGTAGAGACGAGGTTTCTCCATGTTGGTCAGGTTGGTCTCAAACTCCCGATTTCAGATGATCTGCCCACCTCGGCCTCCCAAAGTGCTAGGTTTACAGGCATGAGCCACCACCCCTGCCCCATTTATTTTTCTTAATCTTCAGTATTACCTTTAGCTTTCTACTCACACTAGTTTATTTTTTTATCAGTTTTGATTCCTAAACTTGCTGATACGGTTTGGCCGTGTCCTCACTCAAATCTCCCTTTGAATTGCAGTAATCCCCATGTGTCAAGGGCAGGGCCAGGTGGAGACAAGTGAATTATGGGGATGGTTTCCCCCACGCTGCTCTCGTGGTAGCAGGTAAGTCTCACAAGATCTGATGGTTTTACAGATTGGAGTGACCCTGCACAACGCTCTCTTGCCTGCTGCCAAGTAAGACCTGTCTTACTTCCCCTTTGCTTTCCACCCTGATTTTGAGGCCTTCCAGCCCTGTGGAACTGTGAGTCAATTAAACCCCTTTCCTTTATAAGTTACACAGTCCTGTGTGTGCCTTCATTAGCAGTGTGAGAACTAATACCCTTCTTCTATCCAAATTATTATTTCAAATAATTCTAAGTCATTTCCTGCATTTCCCAATATGTGAGGTCCAGCAATTGTTTGGAAAATTTCCAATCTCTCCTAGTGCTTTGTAGCAGCAGTTGCTGTAAAGATTCAGGTATGCTAGTGGGAATTTACTGAAGTATTTTTTTTTCCTAGAGATTATATTACAGTTCTGTTTTGTCTTTAATAATGAAAAAGGGCTTGGGATGAGCTGTTTTAACTCTTCTGAAAAAGTGCATTTAAAAAAAATACCTGTGACAGACATATGATGATTACATCATTCCTGTCAACATTAAAATAGTGGTAGAGTAGCACTGATGAAAACACTTCCAACACGGGAGGAGAGAGGAGGAATCATATTGTTTTCATTCTTAATCTGTGAAAGTCATGGGTATAACAAATGAGCCTTTAAAAATTCTTTTCTGGATAAAAAAATAGAGCAAATTTATTCTTTGTTGTTGAATTCAATATACGTAGAAGTAATGTATCACTTTGGTAAAGAATAATATTCTACTATGCCATAATAGCTGACATGATGAAGATATTCATGCTAACCACAGTGTGATCACTAGATACCAGACACTTCTAAAATGTTGCCAAAAGCAATCAGGCATACTGATGGTATCAAAGGTGTTTGGGTAATGTGGACTCCTTTTAGACATTTATGATTTTTCTGCCCTAATTGAAAGTTTTGACAGATTTGTAAAAGCATAAATGTCAGGCTACTAGTAGAAACTCTAAAGTAACCTGAGAAATAAACATGTATACTGGTTTCTAACCACTTTGGCTAAAGCTGAATGTATCTAAAAATTGAATCAGTTGATGCTCTAATATGTTCAAGATGTCAAGAGACAGCGTGTTTCCTGATTAAATCCAGATTTTTTAAAATTAGTAGGTTTGTTAATAAATTTTACAGATAGATCGAACAAATAATACGGAGAGCTCCCATATACTCCCTCTCCTTGCAGCAGTTTCCCCTATTTGCCATTTGTATGTTACATTTGTTAAAATTGTTGTGCAATAAAGTTGTCCGTGTTTAATGTTGACTATGAAACTCTCCACAAAAGTATACCCCACAAGTGTACATGAGATACCCCTTTTCCAGTTCCATCATAGGGGCACAAGCAAGGCAACTATTGAGAGATAAGAGTCTCATGATAGCAGAAAAGTATTTCTCCATGATCTCGGGAAAGCTGTCCACATCTAGGAGGCTGTCTGCTTTTGGGGAGAAACTTTCATGGTTAGCTTTACCTTAAGGCCGCCAGTAGGTATATAGGTCCAAGAGTCTGGAGGGGCCCGTTTCAGCTGTGAGATTGTAAACCCAAGGCTCAAGATCCTGAGGTTTTTGTGGCAGTGTAGGAGGCAGGGGCAGTCTTTCCCTGATGATGTTTCCAGAAGACTCAGTTTCTAGGCTTTAGATCATGTAGGGTTTGAATGTCCTCAGTGGACCATGAAAAGTTTTCTTTACCTATTGAAAATACACTTGGGGATAATGCACTAAAGCCTTGCAGCACTTGGTCATTCAGAGCTCAGGAGCAGAAGATAGGTGAGGTTTTATTACTAGGAACATAGGCCTTCCAGTGACTCCTGCATAAGGGATCAACTTGTGTTTTCTGCATGGAAGTAGACCTGTCATCAGTCCACAGTACTTTAGACCAGGGGAATCCAGTAAATTCAGTTAGCTTTACCTCATGTGATTGCACCTATGATACCTTATCTCAGGGTTTTACAACTTGCCTGGTGAAACAAGTACCTCTGTTACTAGCAATCTTTCCAGGTACATCCCACGAGAGAAACGTGCTTTCTAGTAACCTTTTATCTACTGTTGTAGCCCCAGACTTTTTGAATGGAAAAGCTTCTGTACAATCAGAAAACATGCATTGAAAATGGCAATGGAATGAAATCCCTCTAAAAATGTTCAAATGGGCCATCACATAGCAGAAATGTACATGAAGTTTTGATTGCCTTCCCAGGATTGTAGATTTGACAGACCAAACATTGGTCATAAACCATTTTAGCAATTTAGAACAGTAACCATGCCAGTATTCTACTTGGATCGTCTAACCTCTTCTATGACGGACCATGGAGGATAGAGCTTTTAATATTGGAAGCTTTATTGCTTGAAACTGGTGGGTGGAGGTTGCAGTGAGCTGAGATCGTGCAGTTGCACTCCAGCCTGGGCAACAGAGTGAGACTCTGTCTCCAAAAAAGAAAAAAAAAGAACCTTTAAGGATTCAGGAAAGACCAGGCTTCTGTCCAGGCTCTCTATAACTTCATACTTAACGTTAGATTTACGTAAGATCACTTTATGCCTGCATCTTCTCAATTGTTTCTTCCTTATATCTGTCCTTTTCCTTTTCTACTTGGCGAGATTTGGCTTTCTGTTCAAGAATGTTTTTGTGTCTTTGCCCAGTTTTAGCCTAGGGATAACCCCCTTGTTGCATGAATGCCTATGTGGACAGTTATGCCATTAGCCTTTTCCCGCTGCACCTGTTCAATGTCGGGGACATATTTCTTCCTGTAAACCTGGGCTGCTTTGCCAATTTGCTGACCTTTATAGTGTCCTTGTATAACCTGAACTTCATCGTCTTTTTGGATAGGCGTGGATTGCACGTTGTACATCTGTCTCAGCTCCTTGGAAAGAGGAAGACATAATCACCCTGTGAATGTGGAAGGTGCATTGAAATGTCTTTGGTGGTTCTTGCTTTGGTTGGAAGCTGCAAAAGGATTGAATTTCGTTTTGGCTGCTCCATCTTTGTTGATGGCCGCAAAAGGGAAGATTTCTGTCTTCTTAAATGTCAGTTTTGTTTCTCCAATTCAGGTACATAGCACTGTTTATTAGATGGGTTGTTATAGGTAAATTTGTTGTGGATCATGGAGTTCATCTAAATTACATATTGAAACAAATTTCATTAGTGGCTGACTTAGCGTGAAAATCTGGTAGAGTATTTCCTTGGTATTCAATTAATTTTTGTCCTAATTGGATTATCAGTTTCATAAACCAGTCAGTCTGTTCATTAGAGTGCTGGTAATTCATACCCAGTCTAAATGATATGATCCTAAAGTTGTCAGAAACTTGTCATTCAAGAGTGCTTGTCAGGGTCCTTTCCATCCTTTCCGTGAATCTCCTTGAAGGCACGATACTCTAGGATTTTACTAGCTTATAAACTTAATGTATCAAATAATCGTATTTCTCTTTTGGATGCTGCAGGGGCCCTCTGTAGCATCCCAAAGTTAGTTTGAGGTTAAAAAAAAAAAAAAAGACAATTTGAAATTTGATTTGGGGAAGCCTGTCAAATATGTCAAAGGTTTAAAATAATCAAAATAAGATCATAAGGCATTGTAAGATACTCTTCATTTAGCCAAAGTGATAAAAGGGTTTAAAAAGCAGAAACCTTTCTTCTTTGATAGAGAGGAGTCTCCATTTTCCAATAAACAGATCTGAGAAAGACAGCATGAGATAGAATCTGTCTCCTCCTTTCCTCTCTCTTTTTTTTGCAGTTTCCTCAAAAGGTGAACAAAAGTCTTTTACTGTCTCTTATTAATATTACATGAAAATTCTTGTTCAAAAGAGAAAACCAAATTTTACTTTTTCATAGTGCGTTATCAACACTAAGCTAATAAAACCTTATAAACAAATCTGTCCAATTTTGTCATCTTTTTACCACAGATTTCCATAAACTTTTGATCATCTCTTACAACTTTTCTCTATTCTTTTCAACTTTATTCACTTAGTTTTATCTATATCTTTTTTATTCCTTCAATTTGAAATAATCTTCAACTTCTAGACAAAATATTTTTTTCTCAACACGCATTTCCATGTCTTTACATCTTTCATCACCAAAAATACTTTGGTTTTCTTTATACATTGTATACAGAATTGTTTCTTATATTTATTAGTTTCGATTACATATATTAACTACAGTTGTAACTGCTAGTAACCCGAATTTCTAGTGAAAACTTAGGAAGTAATTTTGAACTGTTCTATATCAATATTTGTAGATGAAAACAATTTCATAATTTTTTAGATAGCTAGATTTTCTCAAGTTTTTATTAATAGATCTAAATGTATTTAGCTTTTATATACCATATAAAATAAGATGCTAAAATATATAAACTTACATTTATGTTTACTAATTAACGTTTCAGTATTTTGACCTACCTAGAAATGACTCAGACATTTATGCTTATTGCTTAATTCAATATAGCATGACTTTAAGATTTTAAACTACAGAAAAGAACCTTGAAACAGGTACTGTCCTGCTAATGACACAGGTACTCTCCTGCTAATGACACAGGTACTCTGCCAATGACACAGGTACTCTCCTGCTAATGACACAGGTACTCTTCTGCTACTGACACAGGTACTCTGCCAGTGACACAGATACTCTGCTAATGACACAGGTACTCTCCTGCTAATGACACAG
>NW_022436996.1:2446066-2506035 GCF_009761245.1 Sapajus apella
AATGACACAGGTACTCTGCTAATGACAGGTACTCTTCTGCTAATTACATGGGTACTCTTCTGCTACTGACACAAGTACTCTGCTAATGACACAGGTACTCTCCTGCTAATGACACAGGTACTCTTCTGCTACTGACACAGGTACTCTGCTAATGACACAGCTACTCTCCTGCTAATGACATAGTTACTCTGCTAATGACACAGGTATTCTGCTAATGACACAGGTACTCTCCTGCTAATGACATAGTTACTCTGCTAATGACACAGGTATTCTGCTAATGACACAGGTACTCTCCTGCTAATGACATAGCTACTCTGCTAATGACACAGGTATTCTGGTAATGACACAGGTACTCTCCTGCTAATGACATAGTTACTCTGCTAATGACACAGGTATTCTGCTAATGACACAGGTACTCTTCTGCTAATGTTTTCCCCAGTAGTTCTGAGTCTCAAGTAGTCACATGGTATCCAGGATGGCTTTGAAGGGCAGGGCCTGTTTGGGTGTTGAATTTACATACTAAATGTAGAGCTCAAGACAGAATACACCTGTGAAGATGATGCCTGAAGGGTCCAAACCCTTTCAGCATGGCTAGGGAACAAAGCTGGGCCAAGGAGGAGGGGCTCATCTTGGGCTTGACTCTGCCTTGTAACTGGTGGTCTAGCCACTGATAACATGTCCCCAGCCCTCACCCTGGCCACCTATCCAGACCCCAGAATCCAGAAGCTCAAAACCAAGAACAAAATATTACAAAGTAAGCAAGCATATAAAGTATTACAGAAGCAGCAGTTTTATGCCCTTAAAAATATGTAGTAGAGATAGCATAAACCTATTTGACCAGTAGATCTAGACAAAAATGTCTGCATTGTATTTAACTGACAATTCTGAAGCCATTTCTATTTTATCAACAATTTTAAAGCTAGCTTTGTTTATTAAATATTATACACATAACACATATCAATATACAAACACGTGGAGAAGCAGAACTTACAGCTTTTACAAGTAATTCTCATTTGCTGGCTTTCAAATAGTTTTTATTTCCCTATTCAGACTAGTAATCTTCCAATTACCCATTTCATTGCCCTAAGCAGTTGTTAGCTGGGCAGCCCTAAATATGCATTTCTGGGGGTGACTGTTAGGTGAAACAAGGTAGAAAACTTATATCTCAAAAGCACAGAGCTGAAACTTTAGGCTTAAAGGAAAAAGAATGTACATAAAGGCACAGTTAAGACAAGATGGCCAAGAAAAATGCCTTAAAGGTAAGACTTGTTATGTAAATTTAAAATAATGGTAAGAGTTTCTGGAGTGGGAGGTGGTGCCACACACTTTTAAATGACTAGATCTCACTAGAACTCACTGTCATGAGAACAACACCAAGGGGGAAATCTGCTCCCATGATCCAGTCACCTCCTATGAGACCTCACCTCCAACATTGGGGATTACAGTTCAACATGAGATTTGGGTGGGGACACAGATTCAAATCATATCATTCTACCCCTGACCTCTCCAAATTTCATATCCTTCTCACATTGCAAAATACAGTGATATCATCTTCCCAGCAATCCCCCAAAGTCTTAATTAATTCCAGCATTAACTCAAAAGTCCAAAGTCTTATCTGAGACAAGTCTAGTCCCATCCACCTATGAACCTGTAAAATCAAAAAACAAGTTGGTTGCTTCCAAGATACTATGCAAGTATAGTCATTGGGTAAATACTCCTGTTCCAAAAGGGAGATATCCATCAAAAGAAAGGGGCCACAGGCTCCACTTGAAGTCTGAAACCCAGCAAGGAAGTTATTAAACTGTAAAGCTCCAAAATAATCTTGTTTGACTCCATGTCCCTATTCCAAGACACACCAGTGTAAGAGGTGGGCTCCCAAGGCCTTGGGCAGCTCTGTCCCTTTGGCTTTGCAGGGATCAGCCTCCGCAGCTGCTCTCACAGCCTGTGGTTGAATGCTTGCAGCGTTTCCAGATATATGGTGCAAGCCGTCAGTGGCTCTACCATTCCGGGATCTGGAGGATGGCGGCCCTCTTCTCACAACTCCACTAGGCAGTGTGCCAGTGGGAACTCTATTAGGGGACTCCAATTAACTCCACATTTCACCTCTGCACTGCCCTAGCAGGGTACTCTGAGAGGGCTCTGCTCCTGCAGCAGGCTTCTGCCTGAACATCCAGGCTTTTCCATGCACTCTCTGCAATCCATCCAGATGAAGGCTTTCAAGCCTCAACTCTTGCATTCTCTGTACCCACAGGCTTAACATTATGTGGAAGCTGCCAAGGCTCATAGCTTGCACCCTCTGAAGCAGTGGCCCAAGGTGTACCTGGACCCTTTTTAGCCATGGATGGAGCTGGAGTGGCTAGGACACAGGGAGAAGTATCTAGAGGCTGTGCAGGGCAGCAGGGGCTGGGCCTGGTCCAGGAAACCATTCAGTCCTTCTAGGACTTTAAGCCTATGACGGCAGGGTGATCTCTGTGTCCGCAACCACATCTCATCTTGAATTGTACTCCCACAGTTCCCACATGTTGTGGGAGGGACCCAGTGGGAGATAATTGAATAAGGGGGGCAGTTTAAGTCTCACGAGGCCTGATGATTTGATAAGGGTAAACCTGTTTCACTTGGTTCTAATTCTCCCTCTTGCCACTGCTATGTGAGATGTGCCCTTCACCTTCTGCCATGATCGTGATGCCTCCCCAGCCCCGTAGAACTGTAAGTCCAATAAACCCCTTTCTTTTGAAAATTGCCAACTCTTGGGCATGTCTTTGACAGCAGCATGAAAACAGATGAATTCAGAAGGGCTGAAGGTCTCTGAAGTACCTTAGAGGCCTTTTCCCCATTGTCTTGGCTATTGACAGTTGCCTTCCTTTTAGTTCTGCAAATTTCTAAAGCCTGCTTCTATTCCTCCCCTGAAGATGGGCTTTTCCTTTCCACAACATGGTCAGGCTGTAAATTTTCTAAACCTATATGCTCTGCTTCCCTTTTAAATATAAGTTCCAGTTTCAGGTCATTTCTTTGCTCACATTTATAAGCATAGGTTGTTTAGAAGTGGCCAGGTGATATCTTGATTACTTTGTTGAGTAGAAATTTCTTCTGCCAGATGCACTAAATAATCACTCTCAAGTTCGAAGTCCCATAGATCCCTGGAGCAGGAGCATACTGCAGCCGGGCCCTTTGCTAAAGCAAAACAAAAGTGATCTTTACTCCAATTCCCAATAAGTTTCCCATTTTCATCTGAGATCTCCTCAGCCTTGACTTCATTGTCCGTATCACTATCAAATTTTTGGTCCCAACAATTTAGCAAGTCTCTAGGAAGTTCAAAGTGTTCCTTAATCTTCCTTTCTTCTTCTCAGCCCTTCACACTCTTTCAACTTCTGCCTGTTTTCCAGAGTTGCTTTCAGGTTTTCAGGTATATTTATAGCAATACCCCACTTCTGGTACCAATTTTCTGTGTTAGTTTTTACACTATTATAAAGAAATACCCAAGACTGGGTGATTCATTAAGAAAAAAGAGGTTTAATTGGCTCACAGTTCCACAAGCTGTACAGGAAGCATGATGCTGGCATATGCTCAGCTTCTGGGGAGGCCTCAGGACACTCACAATCATGGTGGAAGGCAAAGGGGAAGCAGGCATGTATTCTTACATGGCTGGAGGCGGTGTGTGGAGATTCCATACACTTTTAAACAACCAGATCTCTTGAAAACTCATTGTCATGAGGACAGTACCAAGGGGGAAATCTGACTCCAAAATCATGCCTACCAGGCCCACCTCCAACACTGGGGATTACAATCTGACATGAAATTTGGGAGGGGTCACAGATCCAGAGCATATCACCAGTTGAATGCCAGAAAGGTGTATTTTGGAGACATGATTTTGTTCAATAGGTGGTCTTTTTCACTTACCTACTGTTTCTAAGTTAAAATTACTGAGTTCAGGGTAAAGCCCATTAAATAGGGCAAAGAAAGCGTCCTGTGTCTGGTTATGCAGTGTATTTCTTGAGCTTATATCTCCTATTAACTGAAACTTTGCATCCTTTGAGCAACATCTCCTGAAGCCTTCCCTCTCCACAGCCCCTGCCCACCACCATTCTACTCTCAACTTCCATGAGATCAACCTTTTTAGATTGTGTATATTAGTGAGATTACTGGCATTTGTCTTTCTGTGCTTGACTTATTTCACTTAGCATAATATCCATATGATTGCAAATGACAGGATTTAGTTATTTCTTAAGGGTTAATAGTGTTGAATCGTGCATGTATGCCACGTTTTCTTTACGCATCTGTTGATGCACACTTGGGTTGGTTCCACATCTTGGCTGTGGTGAATAGCATTGCAGTGAACGTGGGAGTGTAGTGATCTCTTCAACACACTGATTTCATTTTCTTTGAACACAGCCAGTAGAATTCCTGAATATCGTAGTTTTGTTTTTAAGTTTTTAAGAAGCCTCCATACTATTTTCCATAATGGCTATACCAATTTCCATTCTAACCAACAGTGTATAAGTGTTCTCTTTTGTTCACATCCTCTTCAATACTTGTTATCTTCAGTCAGGTAGTTGAGTGTAGAAAGTTTGAAGCTATAGAAGAAAACACTTGGACATTTCTTTTGAAGAACGGAATTTTTGAACCCTAAAAATTAAGTCTTTTTTTTAAGAGATGAAAAACTTGTGGACTCCTGTAAAACATGCTGTATTTGAAATATATCTGTTAAAACTTAAAAAAAATACTTGTCATCTTTGATCTTTTTGGTAATAATTCTAACAGGTGTGAAGTGATAGCTCATTGTATTTTTAACTTGCGTTTCTCTAATGATTAGTGATGTTGAGCCTTTTTTTCTGTTTTTGTTTTTTTCTGAGACAGTCTTGCTCTGATGGCCAGGCTGGAATGCAGTGGCACAATCTAGGCTCACTGCAACCTCTGTCTCCCAAGCTCAAGCACTTCTCCTGTCTCAGTCTCCTGAGTAGCTGGGACTATAGGCATCTGCCACCACACCTGGCTAATTTTTGTATTTTTAGTAGAGACAGGGTGTCACCATGTTGGCCAGGCTGGTCTCAAACTCCTGACCTCAGGTGATCCACCTTCCTTGGCCTCCCAAAATGTTGGGATTACAGTCTTGAGCCACTGTGCCCAGCTGGGCAATTTTTAATATACTTTTTGGCTCTTTGTATGCCTTCTTTTGAGAAATGTCTATTCAGGTTTCTTGCCTATATTTTAATCAAGTTATTCTATTTCTTACTATTGAATTGTTTGACTTCCTTATGTAGTTTGGATATTAACCCCTTGTCAGATGCATAGTTTGCAAATATTTTCACTCATTCCTTAGGTGGTCTCTTCACTCTGTTGATTACCTTCTCTACTTTGCAGAAACTTTTTAGTTTGATGCAATACCGTTTGTCAATTTTTGATTTTGTTGCTGATGTTCTTGGGGTCATATCCAAAAATGACCCAGGCCAATGTCATGGAGCTTTTCCCAATGTTTTCTTCTAGTTTTATAGTTTCAGGTTTTATGTCAAAGTCTTCAATCCATTTTCAGTTGATTCTTAAAAATTTGGTGTTAGAAAGGGGAAAAAAGATCTAATTTTATTCCTTTGCTTATGGATGTCCAGTTGCCCCAATATGACTTATGGAAGAGACTGTCCTTACCCTATTGTGTGTTTTTGGCACTTTTGTTGAAACTTAATTGACCATAAATATGTGTATTTATTTCTGGCTCTCTATTCTGTTCCATTGGTCTATGTGTCTGTTTTTATGCCAGTACCATGCTGTTTTGATTATTACATCTTTGTAGCAGATTATGAAGTCAGTAAGTTTGATCCCTCCAGCTTTGTTATTTTTGCTCAAGAACCTAGATTGCTTTGGCTATTCAGGGTCATTTGCAGTTCTATACAAATTTTCAGGATTGTTTTATCTATTTATGTGAAAAAATGTTATAGGAATTTTGATGGGGATTCCATTGAATGTGCAGATTGCTTTGGGTAGTATGGACAATTTAACAATATTAATTCTCCCAATCATTGAACACACAGGATTTTCATTTATTTGTGTCTTCTTCAATTCCTTTCATCATTGTATTATAGTTTTCAGTTTAGAAGCCTTTCATCTCTTTCGTTAAATTTATTCCTAGGTATTTTATTTTGTAGCTATTGCAATGGGATTGTTTCTTGTTTTCTTTTTTGGATAATTTGTTGCTAGTATATAGAAACGCTCCTGATGTTTGGATATTTATTTCAGATCATGTTTGTTTACCAAATTTGCATATTAGTTCTAACAGTTTTTTGGTGGAATTTTAGGGTTTTCAATATATAAGATCATGTTGTCTGCAAATAGGGACAATTTAACTTTTTGCCCACAATTTAGATGCTTTCCATTTCTTTCTCTTGCCTAATTGCTTTGGCTTGGACTTCCAATACTATGTTGACTAAAAGTAGTGACAGTGGCCATGCTTGTTTTGTTTCTGAAAAAAAAAAGCCTTCAATTTTTTTTTTGCCAGTGAGTACAGGCATACTTCGTTTTGTTGCATTTCACTTTATTGCACTTTGGAGATACTGAATTTTTTACAAATTGAAGGTTTGTGGCGTTGAGCAAGTCTACTGGTGCCATTTTTTCCCCAACAGCCTGTGCTCACTTTCTCAGCATTTTTAGCAATAAAGTATTTTCAAGATATGTACATTTTTTAGACATAATGCTGTTACATACTTAATATAATCTAGTATAAACATAACCCTTGTAGGTACTGGGAAGGAAAAAAAATCATATAGCTCTTTCAAAATTAGCCTTATTGCAGTGATCTGGAACTGAACACACAATATCTCTGAGGTATGCCTTTATGATGTTAGTTGTGGATTAGTCACCTGTGGCTTTTATTGTGTTGCGGTACACTTCTTTTGTACCTAGTTGGTCAAGAATTTTTATCATGAATGAATATTGAATTTTGTTAAATGCTTTTTCTGCATCTATTGAGATGATCATATGGTTTTTAATCCTTCATTCTCTTAATATGGTGAATCACACTTACAGATTTGTGTATGTTGCGCCATTATTGCATTCTGGAAAAAGACACAAATAAAATCAGAAACGAAAGAGAAGACATTACAACAGACACCACAGAAATACTAAGGATTGTAAGAGACTACTGTGAACAATTAATGCCGACAAACTGGACAGCCTAGAAGAAATGGATCAGTTGCTAGACACATACACTTTACTAAGACTAAATCATGAAGAAACAGAACACCTGAATAGATCAGTAATGAGAAAGGAGATTTGAATCAGTAATAAAACATCCCCCATCCAAGAAAAGCCCAAGATCTGTTGGCTTCACTGCTGAATCTTACTGAACATTGTAGAAGAACTAATACCCATCCTTCTCAAACCCTTCCTAAAACATGGAAGAAGAGAGAATACTTCCAAACTCATTTCACAAGGCCAGCTTACCCTGATACCAAATCAGACAAGGACACACTACAAGAAAAGAAAAGTACAGACCAATATCCCTGATGAACATAGATGCAAGAATCCTCAACAAAATAGTAGCAAACCAAATTCAACCGCACATTAAAAGAATTATTCACCATGACCAAGTGGGATTTTCCTAGAGATATAAAGTAAAAAGTAGTGAGTTTAATTTTTAGATAATTTGTTTCTGAAGGATCTTTCTAAAATATAGAAAAAATTATGAAAATATTGAGGCACTGCTATCCTGATTTTATTATCAAAATCTTCTAATGAAACATAAGAATAGTGCCATTCAAATATCCCTTCCCACTCCCCACTGCCAGCTGTGCCATTGGTACCTTTGTCAACTAGCTTCTCAGCAGTGCAGGGCACCATGGACATTTAAGGGTACCGGGTAAAGGGATTGCAGATTCCGTGAAAGAGTCAGGATTGAATGGAGTTGATGAAAATGACATGGCAGGCTCTTAGGTAAAACCATTACTGACTAAAGATTTGGCAGAAATAGACCTAATAATTTTAGAAGAGAAAAGGACAGAATCGTGGCCAGGAAGGAGCTTCAGAAGAGAGAAGATTTGCATGTGAAGGATTAAAGAAGGCCTTGGGAATGCATTGAAGAGCCTCTCGATCATCTGCAACACAACGGAAGTTGAATGAATACCACAATGCAGTTTTCAGTCTCGCACATGTTAACCATGTCATGTCCTGTGACCTATCCATTTGGCTCCTATGTCTGTTACAGCTTGTAGTACTGTCAGAGGCGTGTGAACCACAGCAATTCTGTCTTAAACTGGAGCTGGGTAAAATGAGGCTGAAACCTACTGGGCTGCATTCCCAGACAGTTAAGGCATTCTAAGTCACAGGATGAGATAGGAGGTCAGCACAAAATATAGGTCATAAAGACTTTGCTGATAAAACAGTTTGCAGTAAAGAGGCCGGCCAAAACCCACCAAAACCAAAATGGCAATGAGAGTGACCTCTGGTCATCCTCACTGCTACACTTCCACCAGCGCCATGACAGTTTACAGATGCCATGGCAATGTCAGGAAGTTACCCTATGTGGCGTAAAAAGGGGAGGCATGAATAATCCACCACTTGTTTAGCATATCATCAAGAAATAACCATAAAAATGGGTAGCTAGCAGCCCTCGGGCTGCCCTGTCTATGGAGTGGCCATTCTTTTATTCCTTTACTTTCTTAATACACTTGATGTCACTTTGCCATGCGGACTCGCCCTGAATCCTTTCTTGTTTGAGATTCAAGAGCCCTCTATTGGGGTCTGGATCGGGACCCCTTTCCTGTAACAGCACTGGCCACAATTCTCCACCCTTTCCTGTTGTGGAGACTAGGACCAGCCACAGGGGAACAAACAGGCTGTTTAGAGCTTGTGACAACAGGGAATTCAGCTCCACCACCCGCATTCAGCAGGGGCTCAGCGGTAGAGGGGAGCAGGAATGCTATAGAGGGGAGGAATGAAACCTTCTATGGTGTTCTGAGTGGAGATTGCCAACATGGAGGTGGCTCCTGCAAAGTGAGCATCTCATGCCAGTGGTTTGAGGAACATATCTGGCTTTCTCTGGTTGGTCCTAATTTGGAAGCAGGGGCAAAATATACAGAAACTGGGTGTTGTGGACCTGGAAGGATACTGAGACATAGCTTAGGCAACAAAGAATTTATCTGAGCCAAATTTGAGTGACTGTAGCCCGGGAAATGCTTCCAGGTTACTTTGGGAAGTGCCGCAGAGAACAAGGGCGGATTCCAAACTTTTAAAGAAAAAAAGGACTTTTAAAGAATCAGGAGAGGAGGCAATTGCAAAAGTTGTTTTTAAACTCTTACAATGGGTTTGATTGCTGTTAAGCAGCCCTGGAGCTGAAGGTTGGTTAAACTGTAAGAGGTGCCCATGGTGAGGGAGAAGGCCACACAGTAGATGCCTGGGCAGCTGTCCAGACAGGGAGTTGCAGCCTGGGGTGGAGCATTCTCCACTTACAGATGCCTGAGGCTCAAGCCCAAGTGGCCTCCCAGCTCCAGCTTAAGCCTCTTGACTAACCAGTCGGAGGCTTCCCTGGTCAGGCCACTCACCAGCTCCGGATGTTCTAGGCCAGTTGCTTGGAGAGCCTGCCCTGCCCTCCTGGGCTGGGGAGGCTGTGGTGAGCCCTCCGCTGACACACCCAGTCTAGCCTCTGGCTGTCATCCGTCTATATGTTGTCTCTTGATGCTTCTGGGCTTGTGGTGTTATGGAGTGTTGCAATAATGCTGCACTCCAGGGCCGCTCACCCCCAGACTCAGTGGTTTCAGACATTCAGCTTCACTGGGTTTAGGAGTCCAGGCCAGCCTGAGCAGAAGCTTGTTTTGGTCCTAGCCGATGACTTATTGTATGAAGAGGCAATCTGCTGAAGAAGAAACCGAAAGCGGCTAACGTTTGAAGAGAGTCACAGGCTGCTGGCCAACCAGGGCTGGCCTGGGCTGGGGCAACTCAGCTGTAGGTCCCCAAAGCTCTTCATCCTCCAGCAACCCAGCCCAGCCGTGCTCCTCCACGGGAAAGGACGAGAAGCCCGCGTGCACCTGCTGTGAACCTTGGCTGTTGTGTTTGCTAACATGCCACCCATAGAAGCAAGACACATGGCTGAGCCCAGGCTTCGAGGGGGAGGGGCCGCACAGCTGCCTGGCAGAGCGCACACAGGCCTCTCCACTGCACTGTGCCCAGTGACTGGTTTTGCCCATCCCTCGATCTGGGTGTGGCTGCATGAGGAAAGTGAAAATGGTTGGATATCAAGAGAAAATTGCTTCTTGGATGGTTTGATAATTGCCGTGCATGAAACACAGCCAACACACCATTACTACTTTTACTATTTACTACTTTTTTTTTTTTTGAGACAGGGCCTTGCTCTGTCCCCCAGGCTGCAGTGTGTGGCACCATCATAGCTCACTGTAGCCTCACCTCCTGGTCTCCAGCCATCCTCCCCGCCTCAGCCTCCTGAGTAGCTGGGACTGTAGGCAAATGTCCCCATACCAAGCTAATTTAATTTTAATTTTTTTTTTTTTTGGTAGAGGCGGGGTCTCACTAATGCTACTGGAGCTGGTCCCACACTCCTGGCCTGGAGTGATCCTCCCACCTCAGCCTTCCAAGTCGCTGGGATAACAGGTATGAGCCCCTGCATATGGCCTGTTACTACCTTTAAATGAGCTCTTAGTCCATGGGGCCAGAATTTATGAATTCTTAGATAGAATATTTAAAATGAGGCCACGGACTACTTTTCTGCGGTTTACATATCTGTTTAATTTTCACAATATAGAGATAATTTGGAAGCAAATGTTTTTGTGGAAGTTTTAAGTGTAATAGGCAGCTCTTTCATTTGTAGTGTATTTAAGGATTTATTTTCAACATCCACAGGGAAAAACGTATTCCTTTGATTAGAACTGGATGCAGTTTCCCAGTTAGGAGCCTTTAAGTAGTAACTGTCTTGCTGGTGGGTTCTACTTCCCCCGTGTTAAACCCTATGTAGTAACTGTCAGTCTTTATTACCCTTAAAATGAATTATAAAGGAATGGGGTTTAGACTGTATTTAAGGTCAGCAGGTATGCGTTTCTGGACGCCGGTGTGCGCTTCTGGACGCCGGTGGGCGCCGCCTGCACAGGAAGCCCTGCAGCCCAGCCTGGGGGAGACTCTGCAGCTGAGTGGGTCCTGCCGCGACTGCCCTGAGATGCGCCCTTGCTGGGAAACACTTACTAAACCGGGAACGTTCATCCACTAAGAAATGTTCTGCTCAAAACCTTTAACTCGTGGACACTGTATTAATTGAAAAAGTTGTAGTTTTATGCAAGTAGAACTATTAAAAGAAACAGAAATAAAAGAATAAAACACGCAAGTATCATTTCTGTTTCTGAAATTGTTCTGTTTTATTTTAACCCTCTCCGTGGTTTGGTCGTGGCATATTTTAATGAACGTTTTCATTCGTGTCCTTTCCTGTGTCAGTCCTGCCGTAGCCAGTGTGGATCCGTGTTTATTCCTTGAACTAGGGCTTTTCTGAACGCGTTGGGCCAGGAATGCAGCCCCAGGTTCACCCGGCTGTTGCGGAGGCCGCGGCTTCGGGGGCCGGGGGAGCCGGTGAGGCTGCGGGGCTGGGGGCGGGGAACACGGAGGCCTAGAAGACCCGCAGGAAAGGTGGATGGAGAGGGCAGAGGTCCCGACAGGGCACGGGACGGAGATCCGAACCCAGATCGCTACGTTGCAGGGAGGGGACAGGCCGCGGGCAGGTGCGGGGCGCGTGGCTAGGGAGGCTGCAAGGACCAGGCTGGAGCTGGGGCACTGGGGCGCGAGGCGGGATAGACAGCGGGGCGGGGGTGTGGGGCGGGGAGGGGGGCGGGGGGCGCGGATGGGGGAGCGAGGGGTGGAGGGGCGGGGAGGGGGAATGGGGGTGGGAGTGGGGGACGCGGGGTGGAGCTCCTTGGAGAAAGTCGTCAGCGGGGAGAGGGAGTTTGGATTCCGCGTGTGACGGTGACTTTTCTGCAGGGTTTTTGCCCCACCCATCACCGCAAAGGCCCCGCAGCTTTAGGGGAGCACAGCGGCCGGGCCCTTCGCTTCTGCGGGCGTCGCCGTCCCGGGTCCTGAGCCCCGCGGCCAGCGCCAACGCGGGAGTGGCCTGGACGCCAAGGCTGCCTTGATGTTTCCCTCTTGGGTTCTGTGATGATAAATTCAGCCCAGCGTGTTTGCTGACCCTAAACCGGCCCACTCCCAAATTGTGGTTCTCGAGGATTCCGGGTCGTGGGCGCCGACACGTGCGGGGTGGAGCCCGCTGAGACTGTGGAGGGGCGACCGGTGGCCACATTTGAACTTTTAGGTTGTGGCGGGACGTCTGAATCCAAACACATATATATATATGTTTATAAAAAGTGCATATGTGTATACGTGTGTGTGTATATAGATGCACTTTTTATCAGTGGAAAACACAGTTTTACTGGAATCCACAATAGTTTTTGCCTGTTTTCTTAACTGTTTATCTTCACCACGCCACCCGCACAGTACCCACCCGGAGTGGGCACCAGAAGGATGTTTGTGGAGTTCATAATCTCTCATGTTAGAAGTATATTAAACTACTTTGTTAGAGGTGAAGTAACAGGAGGTTTTCTCCTGGAATCAGGAAAGATTCTGAAAGAAAAGGTGAACGCATCAGTTTTTAAATGTTATAGTAACTCCTTCATTGGAAGGAAATGTTCTCACCACAGTGTAACACAGTTTGGGTTTTACAAGTAAAAAGGCAGGTTCGGATCTGGGCTCTGTCACTCACCGGGTGTGTGTGGGCTTGGGCAAGTTAATGGACTTATTCTGTGCCTCAGTGTCCTCATCTGGAAAATGGGAGTGGTAATATCTGCTCGGGGGATTGCTGGAGGGATTGTGAAGCCCTTTGCCAGGGCCTAGTGGGCAGGACGCGTTCAGGAAACGCAGTGTCCTTGGTTCTTCCGTCCCAGACGATGGACGATGACACGCACCACCTGAGTACAATGAGAGTTCATGCTATTCCTTATCCACGGGCACCTTGGGCAGAAATCTCCCTGGGAAAGAAATAGGTTGTTGTAGAATCGTTAAATGCCATTGAAACCTTGTTTTGATACAATCTGGTTGGGTATGGATATACCACAGAAAAATTGTTTTTAAACTAAGAAAATACAGACAAATGAACATGTTTTATTTGAACATACACCATTCCATTTAAAGTTTGCAAAGTTCTAATTTAGCAAGTTGAAACCACAGGTTTTCAAACAATGGCAATTTCAGAACTTGTGGTATGCGAGTTTTATGTCTTTTCCTCATTATTTAAAGCTCCTCATTCTTTGAGAATGTAGTAAAGTTCTATCATTTCAGACATCAGAATTAGCATTGAAAACATGGGATTCTTTATCTGTATTGATGAAAGTAATTTATTGTTTGCTGTGTCAAACACAGCATGCTATTTGTCACATTGTGGTTTGTGTATCTTTCTAGAAGCTTTCAACTTTGATCTGAGGCAAAGTACACTCAGTAGCACAGATGACAGAGCTAAAAAAAAAAGAAAGTCAGCGATGTGCATTGTCACTCACAGAGACTCTAAATCAACAAGCACGGAGACGCTGAGTAAAAAGCCACCTGACTTTAAAGAGGCTTGTACGTTCTTGTGAGAGCAGACCTCTGCTTTTCTCGGGGGAGACAAAGGTGTAGAACAATTTATTAGTTAAAGATCGGGTTCACTGTGTGCAACCCAAAGGCACCTCCTCAAGGCCAGAGCCTGGTCCTGGCCTGCAGCCTTAGGTAAACACTCACATTTAAAAGACCTCGCAGAGCCAGGACTCGGTGCACATAAAGGCGGCTTTCTTCAACTGTCATCAGAGTGGATTTTAGAACGTGCTTTTAATACTTACAAGGTTGATGTTTGCCTTTTAAAAAATGCTATTTGAGATCGTTTCTTATTTAACTTTCACCTTGGCGTGCCTTTTACCTGATTCGTGGCAGTGTTAAGGAAACTCACCTTGTTGTGAGACCAGACAAAGATTTAGAGCGGTATCTCACCGTGTGACCTTTTAGAAGTCAAGGCTCCACCAAATCCTTGTTTAAACACCGTAAAAACGGGATGAAAAGCAACAGCATATAATCTTAATCTGAACATTTGGTCTCAGATTCTTTTTATTGCGCTTGGGTTGATTATTCTGTCAGATCAATTAATTGTGCCCCAGGATAGCTGTGTACTCCCATTTCCTTTCTGATTTTTAACAGACAATGGCTCAGATCAATAAAACGGCAAAATAAAGAGGTTTGGAATGTGGAATATTGTTGCATAGCTAAGTGTGTACTCTTCTAGAGAATGGTTCTCAAAAGAAATTCAGCTATGCTGTTAGATCCGCATTTGCAGAGTTAATTATTAGTAGGAATTTTAGACTTGTGTATTAAAATGATCATTAACAGCTGCAGAATAATGCGTGGCACAGATGCAACGATTTATTCAAGCATTCCTTTAGTTTTTGGCATTCTCTGATACATGTTTTGCAGTAATAATAGTCCTGTCAATTTATATTTATGTACCTGGTGTATTTTAATTCAAGTATATTGAGCTAAAAATCACATATACTTTAAAAATTTTATAATTCTATGAGTTTCAGCAAATGTAAACTGTCCTTGTAACTACCATGAAAATCACAATCGACAACACACCCATCGTCACGGAGTTTCCTTGTGTCCGCATGCAGCCAGCATCTCCCATCATGCCCACGTGAGACCGTTCAGTTGCAGGAAAACAGGCTGGGCGCTCCCACTGACTCTACATGATGGTGAGTTGTAGGATTATTTCATTATGTATAAGTGCACAATACATGTAATGTGCTCAAATCATCCCCACACCACCCCATCCCAGGTCCATGGAAAAACCTGTCTTCACGTAACTGGTCTCTGGTGCCCAAAAGACTGGGGACCCCTGTTCTAAGGTTTCTCTGCTGAAGTCGCCCTTTGGTAAACTTTCCTGTGTAACACAAAGGTATCCATACTCTGTGTCCACTGAAGAAGTCTATCCACAGAGTTCCTGCAGAGATTCCCCTGTTATCAGTTTTCCAACTGTATTCCTTCCAAGTCCTGGACCATCTGTCCATACTGATGGCTACTGCTCCTGCTGTCTCGGGCCATATTCTCTTCGGGGCAAAATGAACAGGCAGGTGCTTTGCTCGGAGTCCTGCCCGCTGTGAGGGCTTCCCTTAACGCTGTCCTTCAGAGCCATCTCTCCATTTTTGGACAGGTCTAGCAGGTATTGTGCACAATTATCTGTAAATGAGGCCTGAACCTTTTGTTTCTCAGAGGGTGATAGGGTGCTCTTTAAGAGGCTGCAGGTGTGGCTGACAAAGGATGTGACGTGGCAGAGGGGTGTGACAGGGATCTGAGCCACGCGCCCCTGCAGCTGTGCTTCACGATCATCTTGGGTGGAGCCCATCTTGTCACTTCAACTCGAGGACGGAGGGCTGCAGTGGCTTTGTAGTCAGACAACACCCAGCTCGTGGTGAAGAGTAAGAACAGAGGAGAAGGGGGCAAACTCTCCCTCCCTCCCTGCAAAAAAGAAATCTGAAGTTTTAAAGAATATACCTAAATCAGATCTATGAAGATGCTACTGATAAATTAAAATGAACAGACACACTCTCAAGTAAGCAGTAAGCTGTGTTTCTTGTCACTAGGTCTTATAGACCTTGCCTCAGGAATTTAAAAGCTTATCTATTACTTGCATCCAACATTCTCTTTACCTGTGCCAGGTAAAGGTGTCTGGCTATGCTGCTACAATAGCATACCTGAGGCTGGGTACTTTTACAAAGAATGGAAATTAACTTGCTCACAGTTCTAAAGGCTGGAAGTCCAAGATCAAGGTGCTGGCATCTGGCATGGGCCTTCTTGCTATGTCCTCAGTGATTCTGATGCAGCAAGAGCTGGAGGACCACTGGCAGAAGGCAAGAGAGTGCCGGCTCCCTCCCAGCAAGCCCCTTGGCAAGGCCACTTAGTCTCCTGGCCTGGTCGCCTCTTAAAGACCCACTTCTTAATACCGCCTCATTGGCAACACCTGGGTTTGGGAAGGAGCATGTTCAAAGCTATATGATTTTGGTTGTATACAGCATGGTTGTATCATGCTAGGCAGAAATATGATCTTGCACTGTCTTTATTTGGAGATTAAATATGGTTTAAGGAGATGTGTATGGGTACCAAAGTCACAAGGGGTGAACTTGTGATGGTGGATTTTGGGTGTCAAGGTGACAGGGTATTAAGGCGTGCCCAGATAGCTGGCAAAGCACCATTTATTCTCATGCTTCAGTGGGCATGGGGCATGGCCCTCTGGTGTTAGATTAGAATGATTGTGCTGCCCCACGGGTGTCTGTGAGGAAGTTTCCAGAGCAGACTGGTGTACGAGTCAGTGGACTGAGTGGAGAAGATCTGCCCTCAATGTGGGTGGCATCCTCCCATCAGCTGGGGGAGAGGGGGACGGAGCACAAATGCAGAGGAAGGGTAGATTCTGGCCCCTCTCCCAGAGCTGGGACGCCCTGTGTCTTCTGGTGTGCCATTGGACATTGGAACTCCAAGCTCTGTGGCATTTGGACTTGGGGACTTCCGCCAGCCCCTGTGCGCCACCCTCTCCGGTGCTTGGGCCTTCTGCTTCACACTGAGAGTTACAGCACAGGCCTCCTTGGTTCTGAGGCCTTCGGATGTGATCTGAGCCATGCTGCCAGCTTCCCGGGGTCTCCAGAATGCAGATGGCTGCTGTGGGCCTCCCCAGCTTCCATAATCAAGTGCGCCAATTCTCTGTTGAATGCCTTTCAGTTCTGTCTTGAGAAGCTTGGCTGAAACACTAGGCACTACAATTCCAAAGGTGGTCTCTTACTTCCTTCTTTAAATCACACATGCAAAGTTCAGTGACAGGATGTGTGTAAAAGGCCAGAGTCTGCAGGCATTCCCACACAAAAGGCTTTAGTGGCTCCAGGGAGTTCCCTCAGTAAAAGTTAACACTGGGCACCTGCTCCATCGCAGGCCCTGTGCTGGGCAGCGGGGGACAGTAGCAGGCAGGAAACTGAGGTCCCTGCTCTGCGGAGCTTAAAATTTAGTGTAAGGAGGGGCTGAGTCTCCCTCCAAAGCAGTGGGCAGACCGCAGTGCACAGTCCAGCTCCAGGCCCATTCGACAGCTCAGCAGACCTGGGAGGAGCAGCATCTACAGGGGCTTTCTGACTGTCTTGGTCAACATTGAACCCCAGGAGGAGCATTAAAGAATGCCCAGTGCATTTGGGAATTACACAAAGCTGGGAGAAACAGCAAATGCCTCATCTGTCACTCATGATAGAATAGAGAAGCTGCGGGAACTGATGCTTAACCTTGGGCGGCACATTGGAATCACCTGGGAGCTTGAACAGTGCCCCCAGTACAGTCGGATGCTTCCGGAACAGGCCCCGGTGTGTGGGTCTGAGCAGTCTTCATCTTGTCTGTTCATCTGCCTCCACTGGGCGCTGGCCACGCTTTCTCCGTGGCAGTTCTCAGACTTCATCCTCACAGCAGCAGCAGCAACTGGGAACTTGTTAGACGTTCAGTTCTCGGGGCCCACTCCAGACTCACTGAATCAGAAACTCTGGGAAGAGGACCCAGAAATCCACCCTTTAATGAACCCAGGTGACTCTGATGCAGCTAAAAGCTGGAGAACCCCCTCCTGGAACACCCTTTCCCCCAGATAGTGCTCGTCTTGCAAGACTTGGTTCGTGTGCCCTCCCTTGTAGGACATCCCAGTGCCCCCAACTCCGGGTCCACACAGAGAAGTCCCAGCATGTCAGGTAGGAAATCGTGACGATGACTTTATGTCTGTGTCTCTGCTAGACCTTGGATTTCCTGAGGGATTTTTTTTCCTATTCATCTTCATACTCTGGAGCCTAAAGTAGTACCTGAAACCTATTGGGAACTTCAAACTAGTCTTTCTCTTCTAGCGACAAAAGAAGAAAGTTCCGGCTGCAGTGCTGGGCCTCTGACCAGCTGCCATTCTTGCCTCAGGGCTTCCTGTGCTCTGGCTCCTGCTTGCTGCCGGCTCTCCTTTTCTTTCTGAATTTGGAAACAGAAGTGGGGCTAAGTAGCTCCCCCAGCGAGGTGCCTGCCAGATGCAGCTCCCCACTGAATCTCTAAACACGGGCATCTGCAAGTTCAGCTCTCCAGCTTCTAATGCAGCGAAGATTTAAGCAGGAGTCTCAAGATGTAGCTGTGGAGTTTTAGGACAAGGAAATTCTATTTAAGTATTTTTGTCTCCAATTTGTCTTCTATAAGCCATATGCCTGAAATGGGGATTAGGTTAGAATCTAGTTTTTTATATTCCAAGTGTAAGAATACTGAAAAATTGAATCTGGTTCACTTTTCCTCCCAAGCACTGATCGGTGCTGCGCTAGAACTTCCCCTTGGCGTGTGCCAGGGCTCATCTCCACAGCCGCTCACTTTATTTAGCCCTCGTGCTTCTATTAAAATGGACAGTTTTACAAGGCAAATCTTTTTAATATTGGAAAGGATACTAGAAAGATATTTACTGAGCATTTACTACTCACCAGGCACTATTTTAGGTAATTTTGCATAAATTGTCTTATTTAATCCTCATCATTCTACCTTTTAAAATGGGAAGCACATTCTATGTTAAAAAAAAAAAAAAAAAAAAAAAAAACCAAAAACCAAACAAACAGAAAAACCAACCAAGCCAGAGTTAGAGAGTCTAAGAGACTTGTTCAGGTCAGAGAGGTAAGACATGGTAGTGGCAGAATTGTAAGTGTTTATTCAGAATAGGTTTGTATTCAGCACTTTTTCCATATACTAAGCTTGTAGGAGGTCCATGAAATAAAAATGAATTTAAATGTTCAATTCTGGTTTATTGACACTGATAAGTCGGTGTCAAGCAATTTAAAATTGTTTCTAGTTTTAAGGAATGACAGTCACACTTAGTGGGAAGAAATCGTATAATTCTAAAGGCTAGATTTATGCCAAGATTATTTCCTAGTGTTCTGTTTATTTAGGACTTGACCAAAACCAGAATTTTCCAGATACACTGTTTTCTTTAGTAGGAAAAGAATCACTAGCTGAAACCATTCTCAGACTATTCTGAACTGGCTAAGATGGTGTCATAAACGCTGGGCTTCACTCTAAGCACTTTGGTCCAGAGTTCAGTTTCAAACAATGGGTGGTGCAGAACTGGGCGTTCCGAAATACTCGACAGCTTTCCTGTTTGCTCACTGGGGCGGGTAGATAAAGCCTCGCCTAGGTGCCTCTTATCTCTAGAATTCTGTAGATGTGTTAGGGGGCTGGGATCCCGTGGACGCGTCCCTGGGATGGACCAGGGCTTTTCCTGCCTTCCAGCGTGCCTTCCTTGTAAGATATTAAAGAGGAAACAAACCCAATAAGCAGGGAGTATTGAATGCTGTCTCTCCTGTAATACTCTCAGATGGGGGGAAAATAAGTAACAGCACAGACATCCCCTTGGGAACAACTAAGCTTTCACGGCTCATCATCCGTACTTTGTAGAAAATAAATTGAGAAGAAAGTAAATTGGACGAGGCTGCAGATTGTTTATGATCAGCACGAAGTCCACTCATCTGCGCTAATAATGATCCCACAACACCTTCAAGGGGCTTGTCATTTAAATTAAGGAGACTCGCTTAACATCCACAAAACCACGAGGAATGGCGAAGCCTCTGTCCATTCAGCAGGAAGTCAGAGGGAGGATGGGCCCAGGCGGAGGCCTCAGAAACTCTCCTCTGGGCGCAGCGGGCAGGACCGCGCTGTGTGCTCGGGACCCGGAGGGAGCCCAGCGGGGCGGCCGCGGCCGCAGTGGGAGGACTGCGACCCGGGAAGCGCGTGGGGGCGTCGCGGAGCCCACGGGCTGCAGGGCCGGGTGTCCCTCGTCCTCCATAAGATCCCACGGACGCTTAGGAGGCATCGTTTTCCCCGCGCTGTCCTCTGTTTCCACAACGATTTCTAAATACTTGTTTTGCCACCAGGGACCTTCCCATTCGGGTTTGCTTTCCGTGTCCAAACACTCGCCGTTCCAGCCACTCCGGGGCCCCCTGAGGCTGGAGGCCTGCGTGGGGGTCGGGGCGCCCTGTGTCTGGGGGGCTGGCTGAGGGTGGGCGGGGGGAGGAAGGCCCGAGAAGGGGAGGCGCCCAGGGCCCGAGGCATGTCGGGGGAGCCGCCCCCGCCCCGCGTCCAGACCCTCTGGTCCGGCCCCCCACGCGCGTCCGCGGACCCCCCCCTCCTCGCCGCCGTCCCGAGGCCCCCGCGACAGGCCTCTTTCTCCGGGTCCCCTGTCTGGGCCGAGCTGGGACTCCCGGGCCCCGCACCCCGGCTTTTCCTCCGCGCCCGTCCGGGGCCCGCTATTCTAGGCGGTGGGTCGCGAGGGCTCCGCTCGGGGGCTGAGTGGGTGGGGCCGCGCGTCCCTCCCTGCCCTCCTTGCTCGGGGCTCGGAGGTCACTGCGCACACAGTCTTTGCGTGAGGTGAGACGCGCGGCCCCACCCAGATTTTGCTGCGGAGCTTCGCTGGGCTCGGGTGGGCGCGGGGAGACGCGGCCGCGAGCCTCAGAGGCACTGGGAAGGTGGAACCCACGGGAGCTGCGGATGCCGCGCATGGGGCAGAGCGGACAGGAGGCCTCGAGGGGAGCCCAGGAAGGTGGGCCCGGGATCAGGCTGCGGGGTACCGTGGGCCGGGCGAGGAGGTGCCGGGTGAGAGGAGCGGGCGTGCCCAGGTGTGGGGGGCTGGGCAGTCCCCCAGTGAGTTGGGGCGGGGCGGTGCCCAGGTGAGGAGGGTGGGATGATGCCCAGGTGAGGGGCTGGTGGTTGGTGCCCACGTGTGGGGGCCAGGGTGGTGCCCAGGTACCAGCAGTGGAGTGGTGCACAGTGCACAGGTGTGGGGGGGTAGGGCGGTGCCCAGGTGAAGCGGGGGCGGGATGGTGCCCAGGTGTGAGGCGTGGGCACGGAGTGGTAGGTATCCAAGTGCCCAGGTGCTGTGCCAGGTGCGACTTGGCTGCAGGAGTGGAGTGAGGAGGGTGCTGTGTGGGGAAAGGCGAGCTGATTTCTGTAAGAGAAACCAAACTTTCTTCTTCCCTGCAGATGAATAAGATATAATTAATTACGTAATTATAATTATCTAGTTATAGAGATAAGAATAATTTTTATTCTTTAGTTAAGGGTTCCCACTTAAAACTAGCTGAAAACAATGATAGTTAAATTCTATATTAGATGTTGCCAACTTATTAAATTCATTATTAAAAATATATACATACTTGCAGTCCAATTGCATTTCATAGAGCACCCAGTGCTGGCAATTGTGTTTGCGACGCTTTTTCTGTACTTCTGTTCCTTTCTGTTTCTGATGGCCCAGCAGGCCAAATGTAGCAGGGAGGCCATGAGCCTTATAGCACAGTGGATGTGCTGGAAATTTTATTTACTTAACTTTAGGCTTAGACTTAGCTCTAAATGCCTTCTGATGAGAAGTTCTGTCTTCTCCTTGAATGATTTCAACTAGTTTCTTTTTTTTTTTTTTGGGACAGAGTTTCGCTCTTGTTACCCAGGCTGGAGTGCAATGGCGCGATCTCGGCTCACCGCAACCTCCGCCTCCTGGGTTCAGGCAATTCTCCTGCCTCAGCCTCCTGAGTAGCTGGGATTACAGGCACACGCCACCATGCCCAGCTAATTTTTTGTATTTTTAGTAGAGACGGGGTTTCACCGTGTTGACCAGGATGGTCTCGATCTCTTGACCTCGTGATCCACCCGCCTCGGCCTCCCAAAGTGCTGGGATTACAGGCTTGAGCCATCAACTAGTTTCATTTTATGAAGTCTCCATTGAGTCCTGAATATTTTCCCTAAAGTACCTTTGTAAATCTGTTTTTTTAAAAAAATGCTATAATTTACTTGCGACAAACTATAAACTATATATGAAGCTTTAGGTTAACTGAGAAAGCCATTTTAACTAATATTGCAGCAAAATACTGAACAGTTCCAAGAAAGAGAGTATAAAGTACTTGTCATCCTCGTAATAATACAACTGAATAAGAAACACGTTCTTGTTCTTTTTTAAACTGGAGTTCATGAGCTTAGGGAAAGCAGGCTTCCCTGCATTCAGGCAGCCTTGGCCCTCACCTGGCAGGGTCATCCATTCCCTGCCCCCTCCGCCTTCCAGTGTCAGCTCCGGCCTCTTTCTTCCTCTGCTTAGGCCCCCCTGGTGGGGTCCCATCTTGTCCCCTGGCCTCCACCGTCATCTGCTCCGAGTGACGTCCCCAGGGTCCTCTCTACCGGGCTCCAGGCCATGAGGCTGTGGGTGAGGCACGTCCCGCTGCATGACTTGCCTCATGTTCTCTAAGCGTGGAGCTCACAGCCCCTGGCCTAGACGTGGGGCTTCCGCAGTGGCCCCAGTTTAGCATTCCCATCGCAGCCACCCGCGGCTCCTGTCACACACCTGGGCCTCATCCTCGATCCCCCTTTACTGAATCCACCCTATGTGATGACGTGAATCCTGTGGGTTCTCTCTTGTGTCCCGAATCTGCCCTTTTCTCTCTGCTGCCCATGTGCTAGGTGGGCAGCACGATGTCCCACCAGGACCCCTGCAGTCCCAGTGCACCCACATGCTCACCAGGAGACCTGTCCTCACTGCCTGCTGCCTGTGCTGTGCAAAGGACAGGGGCTAAATGAGGAAGCCTTGAGTTCCGGTCTTGGAAATGGCAGCCTGCCCACCACCCACGCCTGCCCAGCCTTTCTTCATGCAGTACATGAAAGACTCTTTTAAAATACAAGTATTATCCTGTCCTGTTTATGAGTAAAATAATCTCTCACAGTCCTGGTCTTCGAAGCCCCTGGGGCCTGTTCGTGGCAGCCTCTGTCAGTGTGGGCACAGGTGATGAAGGCTGGGGTGTGTGGCAGGCAGCCTTGACCACGTGGGTGAGCCTTCAGCCACAGAGCTCGGACACAGGGCTGATACAGAGAGCAAAGCAGAAGGCGTGGCATTCCCTGGCCTAAACCGCTTATTTCAAAGTAGGAAAAATCTTCTACATGTGACCAAGGGAAGGCTGGGAAGAGGGAGAGTGAGAGGAGAGGAACAGGAAACACAGACCCTGTGGAGGCCTTTAGGGTCCACTTATTCTGCAGGTGATGGAAGTTAACAGAGGCTCTTTGTCGGGGTTACTAGAATTAGGTTTGTGTCTGGGTAGACAACCCTGAAATGAAAGCAGGTTTCTTGCAGACGGGAGTGTGTATCCACAGCCCTAGGGAGCTCAGCAGCTGCCCTGTCTGCAGGCATCACAGGGGCTTGGAGAACTGGGAATTGCCTGATGGGACTGGATTCCTAATTCTGTTGTGAGTCAGAAGCCTGCAGGTGATTCCAGGCTGAGGAAGCTGCAGCGCAATGGTGGAGGGAACACGGCAGGAAGCCGGGGCTGGGGAGTGAAGGAGGAGCCCTCGGAGGCTGATGTCGAAGGCAAGCCTGGCTTTGGCCTGGGGTTGTGTCTGTTGCTGGTGAAGATATTCAGGGCCTCCCTCCCCCGAGCTGCTTGTACATGTTGAAGATCCAGTCCTAGAGCACATACACGGGGGGAATCACAGTCCCTGTCTTCAGGGTACTTTTGGCCTCAGCAGGATGGGAGGTTGGCACAGGCAAAATTAAATATGAACATTCGAATGCTGTCCCTGGGTGCTCAGTCCACGTTGCTGGGTTTCTTGATGTCTGTTACCTGGAAGATGGAATAGAAGAAGCTTTTGTCAGGCATAAAATGCATTTGTAAAGTGGAATCTCATCTCAGCTTACTTCAAGATGCATTAAAAAATGGACATCATACTTATAAATCCCCTAATCCACAAATTGGTAGTAATGGTGTGCAAGACTGGGGAAATGTTATTCCTGATGCGCAGTGGAAAGAAAGAATAAAAAATTACTTTAGATGGTAGCGATTTTAGAATTTTCTGAGAAAGTTTCCTGGTTTCGTGTTGGCCTTTTTCTGTGGTTTGTCGTTAAGACGTGGAGGGTGGAATCTTCTGCAAGGGTAATGCACTTTGGCACTGACTTTCCTTCACTACCCACTGGTGAGCACAGTTGGAAATTCACTCCCAACAGGAGTTCCACGGCAGGCACCTGGTGAGTTGTGGCAGAACTGCATCTTTTAATTGCAGAATGCTGAAGAAAGCGTGAGTCAGGTAGCAAAGACTGGCTTTTCAGGGGCGATTTTATAGTGCTATTAACTCAGAGACACCATTACTTAAATGTAATTTTTATTATTACAATTAAAGACTGATTTGATTTTATGAGATCATGCATTTTTATTTTATGGAACTTTTATAGTTAAATTCAATTTAAAATATTACTCTATTTAAAATAAAATACAAGCAAGTATGATATTAAAATGATACCATACTTCTCTTGCAACTGATGTTAAAACTTCCGTGCAAGTGATTACTTTGGTAGAAACAAATATTTCGTGATACAACGAGGCAATGACTCAAGGAGAGCAAACTTGGTTGATTCTGTTTGTGAAGTTACCAGAAGTCTAATTAAATTTATTGTCAGTTTTTTTTGTGTGTGAAACATAAAAGTTGATTTCTTCTCAGTTGATTCTCAAAGGAAGGAATTTCTCTGGGTCAGAGGGAACTCTCATTGTTACTTCGGTGTTTGCACAGTGCGGAGTTGTAAAAGTTGACACTAGCCACTCTGAATGCCAGCGTCTGGTCCTGACATTTCACGGAGAGAGGATGGCTTGTGAACCAACTGAGTCTAAGGTTTCTGTAGCTCTGATGTTGCCATCCAGGCTGACTTAAGACTTGGGAAGTTTCTTTGTGAGTTTTTGGAAGATTTTCAGATTTTGTTTTTGATGGAGGAAAAGAATGTGAAGGAGTGTTTGCACTAAATAGATTAAGCTGTTAGTAAACATGTGCCCTTTAAATTAACTGATGATAAGGACAAAGAAAGTGCTTTGTCGTCGTCAACTGGATTTGTCTGAAGTCACAGAGACAAACAGGTGAAGGGGCAGTCCCTCTTCAACTCCCTAATGGAAAGCAGAGATTAAACCGTGAAACCAGGAGAAGCTGAATTGGATTCTTCGTCGCGTTTATTTTGGCAAAAGCTTGCTCTTCTTTCTCTTACTTGCCTTTCTTGCGGGGGAAGCCTGGTTTTTCCAGAGTCAAATTAGCACAGGAACAAATAATGTTCAGGAATGTGTCCTTTCAAGGTTCTTAGCACTTGTGATGAGTAAGTCCCTGCGTGGTAAGTGGTTGGGGACACATCCCTGTGGCAACCCCAGCTTCTCAGCTGGCTGGAGGGTAATTAATCTCACTGTCAGCACTGCTGGACAGAGAGTGCCATTCAGTCAGGGATGATGGGTGGGCCAGGCCCTTACGGGGGCTGTCCTTGAATCCGGCGCTGGCCTCCTGGGAGTGTGCTGCTTTAGTCACTTCCACCTTCCCTAGTAATAAAACAAAAAAACGAGAAAAATGAAAGGATAGTAGGTTTACAGGGACTTTGCTGGGACTCTTTTGGTCCTGGGAAATGAGGCAAAGTCCAAAGGAATCCTAGAGGAGGAGGAATGGAGACCCACAGGAGAGGAGACGGGCTGTCCTCGGAGGAGGAGGTGGGCAGGTTATCTCTTCAGTAGTTTTAGTTTGCAAAATGCGTTTGGGCTTGAACTGGCATATGTCCGGGAAATGTGAGAGAGCCAGTATGGAAATTTAAGATTGCATGCTGATTTTCTTCTCCTTTTGGTAGGGTTTTATTTTTTTGAATAGTGACCTCAGTTACTAAGCAAAGTGAGGGTTGTATTTGCTCTTCAGGGTTGGGGGTTTACCGTGAAAGGTTAAATGTCATAATGAGAAGGTATCCTGGGGTGCAGTTTTTAAACGTGGCGTGATGCTCCCCTTAGGAGTCCTCCAAAGCAGGCGCCTCTGCCAAGCGAGCCTTAGGTGGACACTGGTCAGAGAACCACAGGGGTCTCAGCTCTGAAGGGACTGCGGGGACCGGACAGGCTGGCCGTGGTGCTTAGGCTTCCATTGCAAAGTCACAGAATTCTGCAGAAAAGGGCTGTTGTCTTAGCTCTCCTTAAATCAGTCAGGCAGTGGGTGATTACAGAGAGTATAGACCCTGGAATGCGCAGACTGGTGTGGGGGCCTTGGCACTTGGACACATGATTTATGTGCCCAGTTCACGTGTCAGTCACAGCCCCTTCGCTTGAGTGTTGGAAAGCAAGGACTGTGTTTTGTTCTTTTGTGGACTCCGGGACTTTTCTAACCTAAGATTCCTCTGTCCTAGTGTGGGCATATTCTTGGGGGGACAGAGGTTATGAGTATGAAATGAGGTAACAGCAGGTAAAACACATTTCAGCAGCATCAAGCTGGGGCTTCGTAGAGGCTCACTGAAGATGACTATGCCCTTTTCCCACAATCGGGGCTGCTCGGGAACTTTCCCAAGGGCTCTGCCATTTGGCTCCGTCCTTACCTCACTCCTGGACCTGTAGTGGCAAACCAAATTTGACCAATTATGATTTGGCATTGCCCTTACTTCTTAATGCTCATGACCCAGACTGAGAACTTGAAACTGACCACCTCTCACTAATGATTCTGTGATTGCCTTGCAATGACCTGTAATGGCGAGGGCACAGGTGAGGTCTCAGTGCCCAGAGCAGGCCCCTTTTTACTGCTTAACTGCTGTCTAAGTGACGCTTCTTTCGTCTGTGTGGTCGCTGCAAAGACAAGATTCTCCTGTGGCAATATTTAC
This sequence comes from Sapajus apella, assembly GCF_009761245.1. Lineage (NCBI taxonomy): Eukaryota > Metazoa > Chordata > Mammalia > Primates > Cebidae > Sapajus > Sapajus apella. The sequence continues at coordinate 2,472,756 of NW_022436996.1, forward strand.
AGCTTTAAATATGTCGTGTGACTTGTACAGGACCCCTGAGCTCTTCTTGTAAGTTACTGCGCCGTCTTCCTTTTCTGCAACTTGGTTCAGACCTGGCATTGGAAAATGGACTAGGCTTTTGTACTTTTTGTAGGTTGTGTAACAATTGTACAATGTGAATAGAATAAAATAAATGCATGTGAACTAGAAAGAAAAGAAAAAAAAGGTCTGAGAGGCCTGATCGCTATTAAAGTGCACAGGTAATGAGAAGGTGGAGTATCCCAGCTGGGCACAGAGCTTAGCACCTCTTCCGGGCACACAGTGAGGCTCCATTTCCCAGGGCCCCTTTCCACTAGGTGAGGCCAACCGCATCCTCACCCATGGAGTCTGAGCGGGAGTGATGTGGACTGCTGCTGGCCTGGCCAGGGATACTCTTCTTGGGCAATCTTTTTTTTAAAAAAATTGTATAAATTGGCCAGGCACAGTGGCTCATGGCTGTAATCCCAGCATTTTGGGAGGCCAAGGCAGGCAGCTCACAAGATCAAGAGATTGAGACCATCCCGGCCAACATGGTGAAAACCCATCTCTACTAAAAATGCAAAAATTAGCTGGGTGTGGTGGTGTGCACCTGTAGTCCCAGCTACTTGGGAGGCTGCGGCAGGAGAATCGCTTGAACTCGGGAGGTGGAGGTTGCAGTGAGCCGAGGTCAAGCCTTTGCACTACAGCCTGGTGACAGAGCGAGACTCTGTCTCAATTTATGGAGTACAGGTGTGGTGGTGTTCCATGCATATACTGCGTAGTGGTGAAGTCTGGGCTGTTAGTGGAACCATCATCTAAATAGTGTACAAAGAAGCAATTGAGTAATGTTGGAATCGCCCACCTCCCTCCTGCCCCCACCCTTCTGAGGCCCCAATGTCTGTCCTCCCACTCTCAGCTGCCACATGGATACTTTCTCTTGTTCCCACAGGTGAGTGGGAACATGTAGTATTTGGCTTCTGAATTGTTTCACTTAAGATAGTGACCCCCATATATATGTATATGCACCCCGTTTTCTAATCCGCTCCTCTGTTGATGAGTACTTCCGGTAATTGCATGTCTTTGCTGCTGTGGGTAATGCTGCTGTAAACATGTGAGTGCCCATACCTTTCTGATATGCTTTCTTTTCCTTTGGGTCCATACTCAGTATGATGGTGGGATACTCAAGATGGTGATGGGATGGCTGGATTGAATGGCGGTTCTACTTTTAGTTCTTTGAGAAATCTCTGTCCTGTGTTTTGTTTTTTTGAGACAGAGTCCTGATCTGCTGCCCAGGCTGGAATGCAGTGGTGCAATCTTGGCTCACTGCAACCTCCACCTCCTGGGTTCAAGCAAGTCTCATGCCTCAAACTCCTGAGTACCTGGGATTACAGGCATGTGCTACCACACCCGGCTAATTTTCATATTTTTAGTGGAGATGGGGTTTCACCTTTCGGCCAGGCTGGTCTCAAACTCCTGGGCTCAAGTGAACCTCTCATCTCCACCTCCCAAATTTCTCGGATTACGGGCATGAACCACCACTCCTGGCCTCCATGCTGTATTCCATAAAGGTTGCACTAATTTACATTCTCACCAACAGTGTGTACGCATTCTCTCTTTTTCACATCCTTACCACCATCTGTTATTTTTGTCTTTTTAGCAGTAGCCATTCTGACTGGTATAAGATGGTATCTGATTGTGATTTTAATTACAGCCCACCCCTCAATTGCCAGTTATAGGGTATAGCTCCCCTCAACCCATCCGTCAATTGCCAGTCATGCATGGGGATTGCATTTCTCTGATTAGTGATGAACATTTTTTCATCTGCTGGTTGGCCATTTGTATGACTTCTTTTGAAAAAAATGTCTATTTATGTCCTTTGCCCACTTTTGAATGGACTTATTTTTGTTGTTGTTGAGTTGTTTGAATTCCTTGTAAATTCTGGATATCAGTCCCTGGTTGGATGCATTGTTTGCAAATATTTTCTGCCATTCTGCAGGTTATCTGTTTACTCTGTTGATGATTTCTTTTGTGTGCAGAAGCCTTTTAGTTTAATTAAGTCTCATTTGTCTGTTTTTGCTTTAATCGTTTTTGTGTTTGAGGTCTTGGGCATGAATTCTTTTCATAGAGCAACGTCTAGAAGAGTTTTCCCTAGGTTTTCTTCTAGTGCTTTTAGTTTCAGGTCTGCCTGTAAGTCTTTAATCCATCTTGAGTTGACTTTTTTTTTTTTTTTTTTTTGAGGCGGCTGTCTCAGCTCACTGCAACCTCTGCCTTCCAGATTCAAACGATTCTCCTGCCTTAGCTTCCTGAGTAGCTGGAATTACAGGTACCTGCCACCATGCCTGGCTAATTTTTGTATATTTTTAGTAGAGATGGGGTTTTACCATGTTAGCCAGGCTCGTCTCAAACTCCTGACCCCAAGTGATCCACCCGCCTTGGCCTCCCAAAGTGCTGGGGTTACAGGTGTGGACCACCACACCCAGCCTTGAGTTGATTTTTGTGTATGCTGAAGGACAGGGTTCTGTTACTTTTTTCTGCATGGGGCAATCCAGTTTTCCCGGCATCATTTACAGAAAAGAGCATCCTTCCCCCAGTGTATGTTTTTGTTGCCTTTGTGAAAAATCAGTTGGCTGTGGATGTATTGGTTTATTTCCAAGTTCTCTGTTGTGTTCCATTGGTCTATGTGTCTATTTTTATACCAGTACCGTGCTGTTTTGGTAACCATAGCCTTGTAGTGTAGTTTGAAGTCAGGTAATGTAATGCCTCCAGCTTTGTCCTTCTTGCTTAGGATTGCTTTGGCTATTCATGTTCTTTGGTGGTTCTATATAACTTTTAGGATTGTTTTTTCTAAATCTGTGAAAAATGACATTGGTATTTTGTGAGGGATTATAGTGAATCTGTAGATTTCCTGGGGCAGTGTGGTCTTTTTAACAATATTAATCCTAACCTCCACGAGCATGGGATGTTTTACTATTTGTTTGTGTCATCTGCAATTTCTTCCATTAGTGTTTTGTTGTTTTCCTTGTAGCGATCTTTCATCTCCTTGGTTAAATACATTCCTAGGTATTTTGTTTTATTTGTAGCTATTGTAAATGGGATTATGGGATTGTCTTGGGCAATCCTTTTACTCTTTCACAGTGTCCAGGTAGATGCTGACACCCTGAGAAACCTTAGAACCACACATTGATGATGGCAGAGCCTCCATTAGCTTGAGTCTTGAAATAACAGTGTGGGGTGTAGCTCTCCCCAACTACCCCTTAATAGGCAGTCATGGGACATAGCTCTCCCCAACTCACCCCTCAGTTGCCAGTCATGGGGCATAGCGCTCTGCAGCACACCCTTCAATTGCCAGTTATGGGGTATAGCTCCCACCCACCCACTCCTCAATTGTCAGTCATGCATGGGGCATAACTCCCCCCAACTCACCCCTCAATTGCCAGTCAGGGGGCATATTACCCCCCAACCCACACCTCAATTGCCAGTCATGGGGTGTAGCTCCCCACAATCCAATCCTTAATTGCCTGTCATGACAGAATATCCACATTGGACTTGTGGTTTGAGAGAAAAATAAAAATTTTGTCTTGTTAAGCTGTTGAAATTTTGAGGATTATTTGTTACAGATGCTAATACTTTCCTACCTAAAAGAGTAATCCTTATTAAAGGCTGTGGAACCACCACACCTCAATCCCTGAACCAGAAAACAAAGGCAAGAACTTTAATATTTCTTTATCCTCATTTCCAGACCAATTCTAAAGCCTGATTTAAAAAAAAACTTTTAACTTTGAGATGATGTAGACTTAAAGAGTTGCAAAATACTGCAGTTACCGTATGACCTTCCTTCAATATTAGTATCTTATGTAATCATCACATAGTAATCAAAACTAAGAAATTTACATTGAGAAATGCTGTTAATTAAATGACAGACTTTGTTGGATTCACTTGTTTGGGGACCTGGTAAAACACAGTAGGAATAAAATGTGAGACTTTTGGGTAGTTTGGATTACAGAAGCAAAATATGGTTTTCACGCAACTGGAAAACAAGCAGCTGTCCATAGTGTTATCACCAAAGAAAGACTACCAGGTGGCTCAGAACCACAAGTGTATTGACGTGAAATTAGAAGTAACTAGATATGTGAGCCTAATTTTTTTTTTTTTTGAGACAGGGTCTCACTCTGTCACACAGGCTGGAGTGCAGTGGTGTGATCTTGGCTCACTGCAACCTCCATCTCCCAGGTTGAAATGATTCTCCCACCTCAGCCTCCCCAGTAGCTGGGACTATAGATGTGTGCTACCCTGCCCAGCTAATTTTTGTTTTTTGGTAGAAACAGGGTTTCACCATGTTGGCCAGGCTGGTCTCGAACTCCTGACCTGAGGTGATGTACCCACTTCAGCCTCCCAAAGTGCTGGGATTACAGGCATGGGCCACTGCACCCGGCCTGAGCCTAACTTGATCCCAGAATTAAAGGATACCATAAGACTGTTCTGAAGGAGGTACAAGGTGGGAACCTTGGTCAAGTCAAGAGAAGCAGTGAAGGACTGAGGATTTCTTGTAAGAGTTTAAATATTTATAAACATTTAGAGTTTTGCATACATATACCAATCCAAGCCCAACGTATACAGTCTTGTTGGGTGCAGGCAGCCTGCTGCTCCTCCAGTGACAGGTCACAGGACACATTGGACTCAGTCTAAGTTGCATGCCCGTTCTTCCCTTCTCGTCTAGCGCTGCCATTGTGTAGAAGAGAAAGGCAAAATGGGTATCTCATGATGGGTTTCTGTCAATTCACGGCACACAAATTGAAGTATCATGGCAGCGTAATGACACATGAGAGAAGGCAGGGCAAGACCTTGCTCCCCCACACCTTGAGTGGGTTGGTCTGAGTCAGAACAAGCAAGGAATCCTGTTGTCTGATTTTGCCCTCTCCCCTGGCTGCTGTCCAGAGCGTGAGGTCCACCCAGCCCTGGGGCTGATAGGGGTTGGCAGTGTGACAGCTGCTGCCTCTGCATGGATATAGTGAGTCCTGCAGGCAGCCTTCCATTTGTTCTTCCCATGAGCGGCACTCCTCATCTCTCCTCTCCCTTGGCTCATCCTCTGTCTACCTGTGAGGTGTGCACACAGGATGGGCATGTCTTGGGGATGAGGGTGGGGAAACGGTCTGATGTGAGGTGCTGCTGGGAGGTCAGATGTGAGTGGGAAGAGCTGTTCTCCCATTTCCCCATGTTCCTGGATGTGAAGGGGGAGCACAGGAAAGGAGAGAAGCCCAGGAGGTGCCCACGCTTGGAAGAGGACTTCATCTGACAGTGCCGCCATGTCTCAGTGCTGTTGTGGCAATGACCACAGACTGTGTGGAGCTGAAGCCACAGAAATTTGTTCTCATAGTTCTGGAGGCTGGAAGTCCAAAATCAAGGTGTCGGCAGGGTTAGTTTCTCCTGGGGCCTCTCTGCGTGGCTTGTAGAAGCATCTTTGCCCTGTGTCCTCACAGGGTCATCCCTTTGTGTGTCTGTGTTCAAATCTCCTCTTCTTATGAGGACAGCAGGCAGATTGGATTAGGCCCCCCCACCCGTGTCCTCATTTTGACTTAACCTCCTCTTTAAAGACCTCATCTTCAAATACAGTCACATTGCAGGGGCAGGACTTCCGCATAGGAATTTTGAGACAGAATGAACTAGATTCAGTCCATAACATCCCATCATGAATATAATGATCTGTAGATTTGAGCCACACAGCTCAGTTATGACCAGTTTTAAAGACAGTAGAAGACTCTCTTGTCTGCTACAAAAACACAATGGCCCTTTGGTTCCTGAGCCTTGGACACTAGAACAAACACATAAATCAATAATGACCTCTACCAAAGTGTTTGCTTTTTATGTGCTTAGTATAAAAAGCCTGACCCAGAGCCACACTCTTAGCATTTTCATTTTTGTCTGAAAACAGCAAAAGGGGAAGGGAAAGAGCATGAATTCCTGGCCCCAGGTCTGCTGCAGACCAGGTTTATTGCTGTGGACAATTCCCACTTAATTACTATTTGACCTGTAGCTTCCTGTAACCTGGTTATTAATTATGACTGCTCTTCATACCTCATAGATTTTCATGAGGATTGAATAAGAGCGCAGAGTGAAACCCTTGGCCATTATGGACACTAACTAATAACTTAGTTTAGTGCTTCAGTACCATAGATATTTATTGAGACCTTATTATCTTCCGGGAGGCATTAGGGATATAAAATTGAAGAGAATGGGCGTTGTCTTCAGGACGAGGGAAAGGCAAGGACAGGATGATCTCATATGCAGCTCATTTCAAGAAAATAGAGACACAGTGTGCTGTCCAAGCAGGAATGGGGAGTATTGAGCTCGGCCAGACTGAAGGTGGGGCGGCCACGAAAGAATTCTGGCGTTCCCTCATCTAATGGATGTCTCTTGGAAGCATTATTCCTAAATACTCTTTTAAAAAGCAGAGTCAGAAATGCAACTGAGGAAATCAGTTGGCAAATAGAAAATACTTCAGATATCAGATTTAATGTGTTCAGATATGAAATATTGTTCACAGAAAATCCAAAAGAATCTACAGGTAAACTCTTTGAATTAATAGGTAAAGTTTTCAAGGTTGCAGGATACAAGGTTAATAATAACTGTATTTCTATATATGGTCATTAAACAATTGGTAATAAAATTTTAATAAATTACCACTAGCATCACAGACACGAAATATCCCTGCATAACTGTAGTGAAAAGTGAATGAAGCGATCTCTATGCTGAAATTAGAAAACGTGATAGAAATAAAGAAAAGAAGAGCTCATCTGTGGGCAGACCTGCCGTGCCCATCAACCAGATGTCATGTTATTGTAAAAATGTTATTTCCAAGAACGTCTGTAGATTCAATGCGATTCCACCCCAAATCTCAGCAATATTTTATGGAAATTGATACACTAACAATAAAATTTATATGAAAATAAAAAGGGCCAATAATAGCAAAGGCAATTTTGAAGAAAAATAGTTCAAAGATGACCCATCTTGTAAACACCCGAAGTTGTCATAGATTAAAATGGCCCAAGTATTTATGAAGGCCATGTGTTAAAAAACATGTTGTCCAATCTCATTATTTTGCTTACCATTATTATTTTCCTTATTCTGATCTTATCATTAATTCCACCTGTATTAGTTGGCTCAGGGTGACACATCAACATAGTACAGACTGGGTTGTATAACAGACATTTATTACAGTTATGGAGGCTGGAAGTCTAAGACCAAGGTGGCAGCAAGGTCAGGTTCTGGTGAGGCCTCTCTCCTTGGGTTGCAGACAGTCATCTTCTGTGTCCTCATATGGCCTTTCCTCAGTGCTCGGTGGGAGGAGGTGGGGGAGAAAGAGAGAGAGAAGGAGCGGGGAGAAGGAGAAAGAGGCAAAGAAGGAGAGAGAGGGAGAGGGTGAGAGAAAGAGGGAGAGTGTCTCTTTTTATAAGGTCACTAATTCTATGGGATCAGGGCCACACCCTTATAATCTCATTTAACCTTGATTATTTCCCTAGAAGCCTGATCTCCAAATATAGCCACACTGGAGGTTAGGACTTCAACATATGAGTTTTGGAGTAAGGCAGCATAGGTAGTCAAGGAAATAACCATGTCCCTGAGATGTGGCAACCGTGGGAACCGTACCATGATCATGAAAAGCTTGATTGTAGTCAAGCTCACTCAAGCAAAGCTGTCTCCAGTAGAGAACTTCCCTGGTCGAGAGCATATGCATTTTCATTTTGCCTGTCCTGACTGACCCTTTGCTCTTTATAATAGTAAACTGCGCACTCCTGGGTGTAGATTTCAGATGTTAATGAGACATGTGACATATGAACAAGCATGTACAGCTACTGCACAGCTGTGCCCAGAGGACCACACAGAACATGCTTCCTAGCAACACCTGTTCCCACTCCCCCACTTTTTTTTTTTTTTTTTTTTGAGATGAAGTCTTGTGCTGTCACCCAGGCTGGAGTACAGTCGCACGGTCTCTGCTCACTTCAACCTCCACCTCCTGAGTTCAAGTGATTCTCCTGCCTCAGCCTCCTGAGTAGCTGAGATTACTAAAAATAGAAAAAGTAGCCAGGTGCGCACCACCACACCTGGCTAAGCTTTGTATTTTTAGCAGAGACAGGGTTTCACTATGTTGGTCAGTCTGGTCTTGAACTCCTGACATAGTGATCTGCCTGCCTCGGCCTCCCAAACTGCTGAGATTACAGGCATGAGCCACCGCACAGGCCTTCCCACCCCTTTTGAATGACGAGGTAAGACTTCCATAAAGGGGCCCAGTAACCATCAGTGCTGTCTTGTCCTCAAGAGGAGCCCACGCCGAATCCTCTCTGGAGTGTTACTTCCGTGTTTGCACCTAATCCTGAGTGCGCCTTCTCCCCGGCAATCAGGAGCTCTGCGCTGCACTGTGTGTCTCTTCTTTACATTCTTTTAACGAAAAAGAAAATAACTGAGGTCTCATAATGACCATCAACAGAGGCACACAGACATTCCACCCGCATCACTTTCGTCTTCCTTTCCCAGGACCTGCAAGCTCATGTCATACTCCTGGCTCACTAATTTTTCATTTTTTCTCATACATGCACAGAAGGCTAAATATTTCTCTTTGGGTACTATGAGAGCTGTTTCTCCAAATTTTTCAAATGTATTGCCTTCATTATCATTTGGTTCAAATTAAATTTGTAATTTACCTGCAAAGTGACGTCAGTTGGCCGGGCTGCGTATCTCATTCAGCTGTGTGGGTGCAGCAACACGGCGATGCAATGTACTTAAGCATCGTATTTTAAAGACGACTCCGGAGACGTACTGCCTGGCTTCAAATGCCAGCTGTATTGTGAATATCTTTTTGACGGGGGGGATACTTACATAATTCCTATGTGACTCAGTTTCCTCAGCTCCAAAGCGGGAAGAACAAGGTGCGTATTGCAGTGTGTTTCCATGTGTGCGGTATTTCCACATGTCCTGGTTTGGGAATTCCTCATTCAAAGTGTTCTCATTTTTGCTTCTTTTGGTCCATGCAGGCTTCAGCGGTTCCAGTCTAAATGTCAAGGTAATTTCTTTGCTTGGAGTTCCTAGTGTCTTACACTAGGATCGTCACATTCAGGCTCTACACCCTTTTCATGCTGCAGAGATGAGGTTTTACCTCCCCAGACCCTGGGGAGACAAGCGTTTTTCCCCTGCCCCATCCATTGATAAAGTGGCCTTGTGGTTTTGCAGGTCATCTGCATAGCTCAATCAGTGTCCCTGCTCTGGACACAGCCTGCGCATCTGGAATCTGTGTGAGCGGGACTGCTGGGTCCAGACTCCTTCCTGGGGCCCCGGGTCCCCGAATGTCCCCTGCTGCTGCTTTCACTCTTGGTCTCTGGGGCTTTCTACTCTTTATCTTGAGCCCAGCTGCGTCTTTTAAACATGTTTATTTTGAACTAGTTTTTCTGTGTGATGGCAGTGCGAGAGGCACTGGTTCCTCAGTCCAGGCTCCTGTATTCTTGGAAACAGGCCACAAAATTCAATCTCACCAGGACTGATGTTCAAGCACAATTTTTAAGTAAATGACATCCCTTTAAGTGGCCTGGAGTGAGTCTGGACCTTAAAAAAAAATTAGTTCATATGATTCATTCAATTATGCTTTTCCCCAGTGAAATGTTGAACCATAGCACAATTCTTGGCATGAGCATTCTTCTCTATTCTTTTAGACACAAGCTGCCGCTGGACGGTGAGCCATCTCCGGCACAGTGCATCAGCCTCTCCAGAAGAGGATGGGGCTAGAGACCTCAGCTGGCAGTCTCCTCCTCACTGGGCAACTTAGTGTTATAACATTTACAGGCTCTGTCCACTGTAACTTTGTCCAACAATTTCAGTCTTTATTTCCAGGGATCCTGTTTGAGTCTGTGAGTCTTTCATGTAGTATCTCTGCTTTCTTTAATAAGTTGATTAAACTGAATATCCATTAAGGACCACCTTTTTTTTTTTTGGTAGCATAACTAAATTTTGAAGATATCTCAGGAATTCTTTGGGAAGAAATGGATAACTATGTAAAACTATATATCTAAGTATATTGAACAATCTCAAGAAAAGTATTATTGGGCACTGAAAATTATTTGAATTCTTTTTCTTCTCTGTTTTGTTGAATTTCATTAGAAGCTGAAATTATAAAAATGAAGCATCTATCTTGCACTTTGGCTGAGTGCCTGGATCTGCTCTAAATTGGATCTTATAAATATTCCATCAAGTCCTATGTAATGGGTTTGCTTTTTCCTGGCAGTTAGCCTGTGTGGATGGCATCTTAAACATTTTTGCCATCTTTGCAAAAGTTGACAAAAACATTTCAAACACTAATAGCTTTGTTAATAAATTACTCAGCACCCAAACACTACATTAGTTAAGAAAATTCTTGACGCCAATCCTTTTGCTGTTTTACGTTTGATGCTTGGTAGGTGACTGCTAGCCTGCAGAATGTCAGTTTAAAGCTACACCTCAAATCGAAGCACTTAGAAAATGCCCAATGCAAGGTCGCTGAGGCGCTTTCCCAACGCGGAGGGACAACTAGTGAAACCAGGTGGTTGGCTCCGTTTAAGAGCTCATTTCATTCGGAGAGCCTGACTGGGCAGTCTTTCTTTCTTTCCTTCTTTCTTTTCTTTCTTTTGTTTTCTTGTCTTTTCTTTTCTTTCTTTTCTTTCGTTCTTCTTTCCTTCTTTCTTTCCTTCTTTCCTTCTTTCTTTCTTTCTTTTTTTTAAGACAGAGTCTCACTCTGTCTCCCAGGCTGGAGTGCAATGGCATGATCTTGGCTTACTGCAACCTCTGCTTCCTGGGTTCAAGCAATTCTCCTGCTTTAGCACCTCCAAGTAGCTGGGATTACAGGTGCACGCCACCACACCCAGCTGATTTTTGTATTTTTAGTAGAGACAGGGTTTCACCATGTTGGCCAGGCTGGTCTCGAACTCCTGACCTCAAGGGATTGCCTGTCTTGGCCTCTCAACGTGCTGTGCTGGGATTATAGGCGTGAGCCACCACACCCAGCCTGGACTGGGAGTTCTGTAGCAGAGAATTCCCTCTGCATGCCAGGAAGGACTCGGTTCCTCAAGACCAAGCCTTGTGCATTAGTACGGTGTTTATAAATATGTATATTCATAGATAATGTAAACTATTTGTAAAAGTACAACATTCTCAAATTGAAGTGTATGCTACATTTTAATACACTGGAAAATAATAAGCCAGTAAAACATTACTTTGTGCTCTAGATTAATTTCTTTGGGGAAGACTTTGAAATAAAGATAATCCTGTCATTTTGGGGCTCGTATTTGAACTTCTTGTAACTCCATTATTAATTTAAAAGCTTTATCTCTATAATGATCTTTTTTGGAATTTAGGCTTGTGATTCCCACTCATGTCAAAGTCTGCAAAAGACAATGTTTCCAGAGCATTACATATGTGTGTGTGTATAGATATGTGTGTGTGTGTGTGTGTGTGTGTGTGTGTGTATATATTTGTAATGGTAATGCTAGCTCAATGAATGAGCACACAAGCTTTCACATTTACTCTATTTGATCTAGTGACAGCTTCTCAGTCATTTGTATGGTAACAAGTGAATATGCATCTGGCCATCGTGCCCTTATATTTTAGGTACATAGGGTAGATATTGTAAGCCTGGGGCTGCTTTACATATTTTTACAGTTACCTGCCCTTCTTGCAAACATCTGGATCATTTTGATTGAAGAATAGCCAAAGACTGCAAGGTGAAATGTTAAAAACCCACTATTATTTTCTAGTAAGTAGGGCAGCGTGCAGCCCAAACAAGATACCAAAGTGAACGGGATGCAGAGGCTGATGGGGATCTGCAGGTGCGGGGAGCAACTCCAGGATTCTGTTTATCAGGGTTTGTTATGATCTTCATTCATTTCCTTTATAATAGGAAAATGTTTCCTTTAGAAGAGTATATTCATTTATATGTTGATACTTCTAACATACTATCACTTTTATTTTGTGTATTGGGGTTCTGTGTACATATTTTTTCTCCAAAGAGGGTTCTGTTACTAAAGATATTTAAAAACTAATAAAATGGCAAGAAGATGGATAGGAACTTGGGAGGAGTGAAGTTTGACTTTTGGTTCTTAAACCTACTAGACGTATGGCCTGAGCCAAGTCACCTAATCTTCCAGAGACACAGCTTCTCTGTGGGTTGAATATGGGTGGGACCCTACCTCATGGATTTGGAATGAGGATGAAATAGGTAATGTGGAAACCACTGAGCATGGCCCTGACTACCCTTGGCGGACACTAAATAATATTGTACTGTTAATATTATTGTGATGTGGTAGGAGTTTTGCCTTCAAAACAGAAAAATCAAGGGTCAGGAGCTCTGGACTAGTGTGTGGAGGTATTTGAAAGCTGGCTGGTTGTGAGGAAACATGGTGTTAATTGAAGTTTAAGTAAGTTTAGGAGTGAAGAGAGGTCACAGACGTGGTGTGGAATGAGGCTAGTTTTATGTACCTTGTGTTTATATTTGATAAATACCATTTGTCTTTTAAATTATGAAACAGTGTTAATGAAGGCAATGGGAACTTACTGTATTTTGTACTGTCTCTGTGTCCACACTCTCACATGGTATTGAATCCTACAATAGAGTTGTGTATAGAGTCAATAATTATTACATTGTTTTCATCAATTTTGAATTTAGAACTTTGAATATGGAGGGGAGATGAGAGATCATTTAGAGTGTGTCTGCTCACTTCGTAGATGATGAAAACTGAGGTCAGAGAATTGGGGAGCTTGTGCACAATACTTACCAGCTCCGATCTGCAACCTGGATTTCCTGGTGCTCAGGACAACGCCCACGTGGTTATCCTGGCCCGGTGACTGTCACACACTGGGCCCCCACGTTGATCTGGTTCCATAAATCCAGGTCCATCCTCACACTTGGTGTCAAAGTTCCAGATTGTGCATGTTATGATTTGTGGGAATGAAGATTGGGTCCCTGTGGATTAGATTACTTTTAAGACTTTCCTTCATAGAGCATACAGTTCTCTGTTAGTGATACCCAATTTGTGAAGCAGTGGAGTGTGCACTTTTATGCGTTTCTTATTTTCCATCACTGTGAACAAGGACAGAAAAAGCAGAGACACCAGTCCTTAGAAAGTTGGTGAATGGCAAGGCAGTGAAAGATGAAGAGCTTACTGATACTAGAGACAATTTCTTCATGGGGAACTGAATATTAGATTAAAATCTATGCTTTTTCCTCTCCCTTTGCAGCTTATATAACCCAGATCTGGCTGTATGGCAGGCACTTATTAAAAGAAAGCTGGAGATAGATGTAGGTGAAGACAGAATTCAGCATGCTTAGAGCTTTTATTAACTGGTCTATTAATTTATACACCCATTCATCAAATTATCATTAAGGACCTCCTATGTACTACCATCACAATACCTAGCACATAATAGGTGCTTAATCAGTGGTGGATATTATTACTTCTATCATTTTTACAGTAATACAAATACTAATAAAAACAACCCTATGCTGAAAAATGCTGAAGCAAATTAGGTTTCATCTTTGCAGAGCTTAAAATTTGGCAGGAGTACTGTGATCAGTCAGGAAGATAGAAAGTATGCTCATATTTGTAGACACTTGCCTGAGTCTTGATGTTTTTAATCCACTCTGGCAATCTCTGCCTTTTAATTGGTATATTTAAACCATTTACATTTAAAGTGATTTTTGATCTAGCTGGATTAGTATTTACCATGTTTGTTAACTATTTTCTATTTGCTGAACTTGTCGCCTTCCCCTCTTTTACTGAGTTCTCTGGTTTTAATTGAGCATTTTATATGATCTTTATATGATCTTTCTCCCTTCTTTTGGCTTATCCATTATATTTATATCTAAATATTTTCTTAGTGGTTACTTCACAATTTGCAATATATATTTACAACTACATTAAGGTCACTTTCAAATAACATTATGCAGTTAACGAATAGTGCAGGTAGGTACCTTATAACGAAGTATCTCCAATCTCTCCTGCCCATCTCTTACAATGTTGCTGTCATTCATTTCAGGGGTCTGCATACTATAATCACCTAATACATTATTACTATTGTTACATTGAAAAAATAGTTACTGATAAGAAAAGATTAAGGATAAGAAAAATATATTTTACCTTCATTTATTCCTTGTCTGATGCTCTTCCTTTCTTTAAGTAGATCAGAGCTTCTGACCTATATTATTTTCTTTTGGTGAGAAAGGGAGCCAGAGGGGGATGGAGATGGGTAGTCATCCTCCCTGCAGGTGGTAGATGAGATCAGTCCCTGGTAAAGTCTTTTCCCTGCAGAGGCCTTTGTGATGGAGAATGCCCTGGGTGTTTCAGAGTGATTACTTTCCCTTCTCCCTGACTAAAATACAAGGGAATTTTCTTGGCTCTTTATTTGAGAGCCTGGTGGGGTTTTATTTGAGAAGCTGGAGGTAAGAGTGTGGGCCCCCCTGAGGTTGGGCCCCAGGAATTTCTCACTCTCAGGCTGGTCCCTGTGCAGCCTTCCACAGTCCGTCCAAATCACCCTCCAATATTCCTGCCAGCCTGCGGCTCTAGCCCTCAGCCCCAGCTGAGCTGATTCTGGCAGTGATTCTCCACGTATTCTTTTGTCTCTCCGTTTTCAGAGCAGTGGTTTTCCCTATGACCTCAATTCTTCAATGGATGCAAAAAAGGTCCTTGATTTTCAGGTGGTTCAGTTTTTTCCTTTTTGTAAGGACAGGAGGGAGAGCTAAGCTTTTTACATATTGGAGTAATAACAATTACTAAGTAATTAAGGAATTGTTTTAAAGTTCCTCATCTTTATTTTTCATACACTTCAATAATTTTTCTTTTAAGGTATTTTCTAAGGCTTTAAACTAGGAAGTTTGTGAAGCTACCACAAATATTACCATTTTTAAAATAAATTTTTGCAAAACAAGGGTGTTATACTATTTTTCTATCAAATACTACCACTTCATTCCACCTCTGGGAGTGTCACTTAAGAACGTAATTTTACAGAATAAGGCTATCTGCACAAAGGTAGGCATTGTAGTAATAAGTATAGAATGTCTACTGGGATTATGTAAATAATTTGTCATTTTGCTGATGCTTAATCTATGCTGTAAATTATCTTTCGTCTGTGATGTCTCATTAGTCAACTAGGTTTGTGAACTGATGACAAGGATGCTGACTTTTACTCCTTTAAATCTAGTGCCCCCCAACCCCACACCCAAAAAACTCTGCACACTTGTATTTTTAGTCAACAGAGATTTGCGCCCTCAGCTCTGGACAATATGAAGATGAATAAGAAAGAAATGGCCCTTACCCCCATGGGACTTAGATTACAGTTGAGGAGACTGGCTTTACTTACAAAACTGTATGAACCATTTTTATTAAGGTGGAATAAACACCAGGAAGGAAAATACCATTTGCAAAGTTTAATAGTGACTTTCCACAGAATAAGTCTGCAGAATTTGTTGATTTATCCAGAATGAGCTCTGAGGACATGTTTGTTGTGTAGCAGGTGTCATTTTCAAACTGACCTCAGCCTGACTCACGTCGCCACCACAGGACACAGGTGACATTTTCAGAAACAGACTTTCCTCTCCTGACCAGCGAGTGTTTCAGCCCATGTGCCAGCCATTGATGTCACCACAAAATCTGATTTCCATTTTGTAGACTACCAGAAATGTGCTGTGGGTGCAGTGTGGTTTCTATTAGCGTTATTAGGGGTTGTGTGGTTGAATTCCACTTCACCCTTCCAGAAAAATGTCCTCACAGCAAGCGATCCCTGCGAAGCAGAGCACTGGGAACGTGGCTTTGGCATTGTCAAGTGTGGTCATGACGGCGTAGTTCGCTCCTGTTACTGTTAGCATTTGTGTTTTACTGCAGATAGTCCAGATTGAAATTATATGGATCTGGAGGTTTTGAAAAATCAAGAAAAAACATGACGTTTTACTTGATTGTATTTCTGACTTTCAAAATTGTACACCAGTGCAATAAAAAGTAGTTTAACCACTGTACATTTTGCCACTACCGGCGACCAGGCTTGCTAATAAGAGACGTCTGAAAGAACTCATCTTCCCTCTTCGGCGTGTGTTGACTTACCCTACAGCCAGGGTGGGGCACCTGCTTCTGCCTCCAACTCTTGGCTAGTCTGCAAGGTCCTTTCTGGTTCTTGATCTTTGGAAGTGACAATCCTCAGCAATGAATACTTTTTAAAATAGTTTGTAAGCATTGTCATTTAAATTTTGCTTTTTACACCAATTCTGTAGGTGTAACACAGTTGACTGTTACTGTGGAGGGGGTTGGCAGGATGTTAGTGACCCACAGATGAGGAGCCTGAGAGTGACTGAAGATGCTGGCCAGAAAGTCTTCCATAGAAAATAAGTAGGAGAGGCTGGATGTGGTGGCTCACGCCTGTAATCCCAGCACTTTGGGAGGCCGAAGTGGGCAGATCACCTGAGGTCAGGAGTTCGAGACCAGGCTGGCCAACATGGTGAAACCCCTTCTCTGCTAAAAATACAAAAATTAGCCAGGTGTGGTGGCATGTGCCTGAAATCCCAGCTACTCAGGAGGCTGAGGCAGAATCACTTGAACCCATGAGGCAGAGGTTGTAGTGAGCTGAGATCGCACCACTGTACTCCAGCCTGGGTGACAGAGAGAGACTCTGTCAAAAAAAAAAAATAATCATAATAAAGTAGGAGAGCTGAACTCCAATGTATGTCTGTGAATTTAAGGAGTGTGTGTGTGTGTCTTACCCCATTCCATCTCATTCCTTCATGGGCCTGCAGTTGGTGCTGGTGAGCAAGCTGGCTGGCAGGCATTGGAGAATGGCAAGTCTTGTGTGGAAGTGGAGAGTCTGTGCTTCACCTGAGGGCACTCGAGATGAAGTTTCAAAATTCTGTGGTAACTACAAAGCACACCTGCTGGGATGTTTTCCTGGGAGCTGCCTTATCTGAAAAGATCAGAAAGCAAAGGCCTGGGACAAGGCCTCCATGTTCATTGCACATGCTTCACAGTAGCCAAGATATGGATGTAACCTACCTGTCCATCAGTGGATAAAAATGATGTGTGGGGGAGAGAGAGACACACACATATGTACATGCATGCATGTATACACACACACACTCACACACACAATGGAATAGTGGCCATTCAAAGAAGGAAATTCTGTCATTTATGACAACCTGGGTGAGCTTGGGGGACATTAAGTGGAATAAGCCAGGAACAGAAGGACAAATCCTGCATATTCTCACTTAGATGTGGAATCTAAAAACATTGAACTCATAGAAGCAGAGAGAATAACGGTGGTTACCCAGACAAAAATCTTGGTATTAGCTTGGCTCTTAGAAATGTGAGATTCTCACCTAGACCATCACGACATGGTTAAAATGGGTGAAGATGCTGCATGCCAGAGGGAGAGGCAGCAGGACTCAGAGATGTGTGGGCTTTATAATTTGTTAAAGGATTAAAAAGTTACAGTTATTGATAGAGAATTACTTAGTAAAATACCAGTGAGCACTCTCTCCCTCTCTCTCTCTCTCTACCTGCATTAATACTAAAGTTCCATACTTTGAGTTCACTGCTGTGGGCGTGGTCTTTGGGCCCCGCAGAGCATGCAGTTGTGCACACAGCTCTCTGGCTCCACATCCTGCCTTCCTACTGGGTGACCCTACATCTAGCGTTTAATGGAGACAAAGCAACAGGGTGACGCACGGTATCAATAAGCAGCAAACAGGGAATGTGTAAGAAAAGACTCCTTTTTACAAAGAACAGGTACTACGCTTGGGTGGTTCTGTAACTTCACAAGATGGAGTTACAAGAAACAGTGACGTTTTGTGTTAAAACAACACAGAAGTGACTTTTTCTCAGCCTGTTGGGCATCCTCATGTGTGAGTTTTCACATCTCATCGAGTTTTAATTTCTTCTTTTGAGACTATCAGAAAACAGCATGAATTTCTTCCTCACTTTCTGATTTTCTATCATTTTTCAGCCTGTGCCTTGTTTCCCCGGACTCTCTCCTAACCCTGGAGGAGCCTGTGCTGAGGTGCTCCTGCGCCACCCCAGGGCCTCGGCTGTCTGGCTTCCTTCTCTCCCTGGCTGAGGCTTTCTGCCTCTGCCTTCTGGTCTTTCTTCCATCTACACAGACGTGCTGCGTAGATGCGCCTTCCTCTCCCTCCTGAGGCCCCTCCAGCTGCAGCACTGTCCCTGTGGGCAAACCTCCACAAAGGATTGCTTTCCTTCCCGTCTCCCACAGATGTCTCACCGTCCCCAGCCCCCAGCTCCCTCCACAGCTACTGCTCATGGACTAAACAATGCAAAGTCTACGTTTTGGATTCCGACTGTCTGGAGCTTGCTGCTCACATCTGTGGCTCCTTCCTGGACAGCACTGCACACCCTGCAGCGTCTTGGGCTCATTTCACTCCCTTTGAAACCCTCCCTGATGTTCTTACAGTGAATCCTCTATCCAGCTCCCTGGATTGCTTATGACACACACCTGTCCCTCACCACTCACCAGCTGTGACCTTGGGAACTACATTTGGTGCGTCTGGGCCTTAGTTTCCCCATTTATAAAGTGATGATTAAAAATCATACCCACTTCATAGGGCTATTGTGAAAATTCAGTGTGTTGATGTGCGTAAAGCCTATTGAAGAAGGCTTGGCATGCTGAAAGCGTTCAACATGCGGTGTCATATAGCTTTGATTCTGCTTTTACAAAAGTGGGTCATACTATGCGATTTTTTTTTCCTGTGAGACAGTCTTGCTCTGTCACCCAGGCTGGAGTGCAGCGGCACAATCTTGGCTCACTGCAACCTCCGCCTCGGGGTTCAAGTGATCCTTGTGCCTCAGCCTCCCAAGTAGCTGAGATTACAACCATGTGCCACCATGTTGGCTAATTTTTGTATTTTTTGTAGAGATGGGGTTTCACCATGTTGGCCAGCCAGGTCTCGAACTCCTGGGCTCAAGTAATCTACCCACCTTGGCCTCCCAAATGCTAGGATTACAGGCGTGAGCCACTACGCCTGGCCTTATGCAGTCTTTTTTGATGCAATATTTTGTGGACCTCTTTTCAGGTCATGTCATCTATTTTTCAAAACGTTTGTCCAGCATTGCATAGTGGAGATGCTTGTGAAATGCCCTTCCCCTGCGCTGATGACATGCTCTGATTTCCTCCCCATCGTCTGGCCACCCCTGTCTGAGGGTTCTTTGTGGGATCTCTGTATTGTGTTCCACCTGGAATATTCCTGCTGTTTGGGGTTTTGTTCTAGAATTTCTTCCCATTTCCCTTTATGTGCCTCCTTGTTTGTGAGCTCACCCTGCCACCCTGATTTAACCTACGCTGACGCCTCCAACATCCACATGGCTCGCGGAGCTCTCTCCGCACCTGCCTCTGGTCATCTGGACTCGAACATTTTAAAGGCACTCTAACTTCTATGAGTCATTTTCTCGCAGGCGTCACATCTCATCCCTCTGGTTTTCCAGCAGCAATGCAGGAATCACGCTTGCTTTCGCTCCTAGCGCGCACCCCAGCCCCCACCACTCAGGCATTCCGGCAACCCCGTAAACTCGCCTCTGAACTTGCCACAAGTCCCTCTCATTCTCACTGCCGCGGCCTGGCCCCTCTCCCATGGTGGCGGCCCATCTGGCCCCTTGCAACCGCTCCTCGCCCTGCGGGCACAGAGACCCCTCCAAAAACTCAGGCCTGTCTTTCCTTAAAACCCTTCAAACCTCTGGCACACCGAATGCTCACAGCTCTTGGGCTCTGGCTCCACAGGACCTTCCAGCTTTGTGTTTGGCTGTTTCCTGTCACAGGACTCTCTTCATTCCTCAGTCTCTGGCAGCTGTCACCTCTGGGTCTTCGTGTGTGTTGGTCTCAGACTGGACCCCTCTTCCTCTAGCAAGCAGGGGGCAGATTCTTGGCATCCTTCAGATCCCAAGGTAAATATCACCTCCCCCAGGAGGCTCTCCTGGGTCTTTCTTTCTCCATAGGGCTGCTGCCCTTCTGTTGGCTTCCCTTATCCCAGCTGTGATAAACGGGACTCAGTTGCTTGTCTGTTTTGATCTCATTCACCGTGGTCATCATGTCTTCTGGGCTTAGCACTGTCTGACGCGTTGTGGGACTCACAGAATTTGCTGAGTGGAATTGTGTTTGGAATTGGGGCTCATTTCAAAGACTGTGGCATCTCCTCTGAGGAAGACGCACAAATACATATGCTTCTCAGTTACTGGTGACCTTGGTGTTCAGATCCCCTGAGCCCAGCTGTGAACTCCTGACCTGGGGCGTCACACGTTTCTGGGGCACACACACTGTGTGGCAGCTGGCATGGGTATGTCCTTGGCCCCTCAGCATTCCGTGCCCCTTCAGCACAGAAGCCAAAGGTCCAGCGGGGCTTTAAGCACTTGGTGTGCGCAATGTCTTGTAGTCACCACGGATGAGATGTGTGTTGTCGTTACACCCGCCTTGCAGGTGGAGAGGAGCCTGGGGCATAGAGAGGGCATGTGACTCCAAGGTCACTCGGTTGGCCGTGGGTCAGCCAGGATGGCAGTCAGAGCCCCCCCACTCACCCACATGCAGCATTGCCCCCAGGACACTGAGGGCTGCTTGGCATGCGTGATGGTGACGGGTTGCAGCGAAGCCAGGGGTCCGTCTCTGACCAATCACATTTCTCCTGTACGATGCCGAGGCAGTGTCAGGCACAGATCGAGCTGTCAGGTGAATATGAGGCTGGGAGGAGAAAGCGCTCAGAACGGATGCATGCCCTCCTTTTCTTCCCTGGCAGATGTTCTAAAGAAAAAGAAATTAGGTCTGGGCCAGAGGATGTCCTCAGAGCCTCAGAGGAGGAGCAGCAAAGCAGGGGCCGCAGGAGCAGGACTGTCTGTTCTCGATGCCATGGCTTCTGAGCATCATGAAGACTGAGTACATCGATATGTATAAAAATTACCGACCTTGGTTGTCAGAGAGATGGAAAGTTTCTTTTGCTGTGAATTCCCCTTTTCTGACATTTTGTCTTTGGTAAGTTAGGTAATGCAGACAGCTCTTCCTACAAATCTCACGTTCTATTATTACCCCATTGTCAGCTCAATGCAGAGCAGTCACCAAAGGGGACAGTGGAGCAAAGGCATGTCTCTCTCGGCCTCTGTCCAAGGGGTTTAGTTCTGTAAGTGTGAGGCCCTATTAATAAGGAAGATGAGCTTGGAGGATTGCCTGCTCGCAGTTGCTTATGTCTCATTGAGGTTTTAGCTCTTAAAACAGCTCGGCAGGCATGACTGTCTGTACTGACAATTTTGGAAATTAAGAAAACAAACTGGGTGTGCAAGTGTGCACCTGTGGTCCCAGCTACACAGGAGGCTGAGGCAGGAGGATTGCTTGAACCCAGGAGTGGGAGGTTGCAATGAGCCAAGATTGCATCACTGCACTCCAGCCTGGGTAACAGAGCAAGACCCTGTGTTTAAGAAAAAAACAAAAACAACACAGAGAAGTTAAAGTAATTTGTCCAGTTATGAAACAAAGGGAGATAGCATAAAGGTTAGGAAGTGGGTTTTATGGTGCCTTCCCTGTTTATTTAATCTCCCTTAGCCAGTGCCTTCCAGAATATGGCAAGTGGAGAGGCCCAAATTCTAAGATGAATGATTCATATTGTGGGTGTATATACTCAGACATCTTTGTAATTGAGATAATTTTACATTCAATAAAATACAGAGATCTGAGGTGCTCAGTTTGAGTTTTAACACATGTATATCCATGTAGCCCTGCCCCAAACAAAACACAGAACATTTTTATCAACCCAGAAAAGTTCCCTTGTGACCCTTTTCAGTCATTTCTCATTTCCTGCCCTCTAAATCAGGCAACCACTTTCGGAATTCTATCACCATGGATGGATGTTGCCTGTTCCTGGAGTGCATGTACATGGGACAACCCAGCATAGACTCTCTTGGGTCTGACTTCTTTTACCCAATAATGCATTTGAAATTGATTCCCACAGTCACACACATCTGTATTTTATTCCTGTTTATTGCTGAATAGTCCTCCGTGGTATAAATACGACACAATTAGACAAATGTGAATGAATTACCTTTGACTTGACTTTTTCCCCTTGCATTGAATCATCTCCTTAGCCCGCCCCTCACTGCATGATTAATTAACCCAGCCCCACCTCCCCAGGCAGATGCTGACACCCATCACACACCAGGCACTGGTCTGCACCTTGGAGATGTGGTAAGAACGTCCACATTCCTGCCCCTGCAGAGTGGATTGTCAGGTGGGGAAGATGGACAGCAGCAGGAGGCGTTGGCAGAATGTGCAGCCTGTCCTGGGTCGTTAATGAACATTAGGGAAGAAAGTCAACTTGGAAGGGAGCAGGAAGTAACGGGGACAGAGTGCAGTTTCGGAGCGGGTAACGGAGGAGGAGCATGGGAGACAGACCTGAAGAGGACAGGGAATTCCATGCGCATATTTTGGGGAAGCATGTTCCAGGTGGGGGGAAGCCAACTGCAAAGCTCTCAGACAGGAGCAAACCTCAAATTCAAGAGCAATTCAAGAGCACTGTGTGCGGTTGGTGTGGGTGTGGCGGGTGTGGCCAGAGTGAGCCCTGGCAGAGGGGGAAGGGTGGATTCTAGGACTTGTTTAGGGACTTGGGTTATTTGCTTAGAAGCTTAATGCCATCCTCCTATTTGGAGGGGACAAGGCTTTGGTGAACATCTTTTTGTGTGTTAGCCAGAGCTGGGATGTATTAATTAACTGAGGGGCTTGCATCATCTAGGTCCCCCAGGTGGCAATTCTGGAGACATAGGAGTCACTCATTTGTGTAGATAAGTAAGAAATCAAAGCCAAATAAAGCATAGGAGTTTTGAAAACAGAAAGCAGATTGGTCTTATTGGCGCCTCAAGAAATCTTTCCTGGTCCTGGAAAAGGATACTTCTTTAGTGGCTGGCATTGGCTTTAGTCGCTGCTCCCGGGTGGAAGTTGCTGGCTCAGTGCATGGGCAGCACCTCTCTCTCAGGGCAGGAGAGGACTCCACGGGATGGGTCTAGAAAGTTCTGGGGAAGCCAGAAGCTTATACGATTTTGGGAACACTTTTAAGTAAAAGGACATAAAATTATGAAGACAAATTGCTGGGACTCTCTTGGAATCTTCGAAGGATCCCAGGGAATGATAATTCTCCTTTGCTTGAGGACGAATGTGTCCTGATGAGGAGGGCAAGATGAATCCCTAGGGGGGCTAAAAAGAACCGAGTCCTCTTTGTATGATAGTCATTTATAAGCTCTTCTCACTGCCCTAATACAATTTACATTAATGCAAAGTTATGAAACTACTGCCCTTTTTCATTTTCCCTTTCATGTTGCATTTTACGAGGTTTTGCTCCTAAAGGGAAATTTCTAAAAACTAAAAATAAATTTATTGAAGTAAGGTTTACATTACATAAACTTAACCAATTTATGTATTTTTATTTAAACATAGTGTATTTCCATCGAGTTTTGTTAATTTCAAATTGTACCAAATTGTTCCTGGGAACCTTTTCACATAACATTTGTTTAACCCTTCACACCCTTCCCACTCTTCCTCAAAGTGCATTGTATCATTCTTATGCCTTTGCATCCTCATAGCTTAGCTCTCACTTATGAGTAAGAACATATGATGTTTGGCTTTCCATTCCTGAGTGACTTCACTTAGAAGAATCGTCTCCAACTCCATTCAGGTTTCTTAAATGCTATTGTTTCTTCCCTTTTTATGGCTGAGTCGTATTCCATGTTATATATATAACACATTTTCTTTATCCACTCTTTCATGAATAGGCATTTAGGCTGGTTCCGTACTTTTGCAAATGTGACTTGCACTGCTGTAAACATTCATGTGTAAGTGTCCTTTTCATATAATGACTTCTTTTCCTCTGGGTAGATACCCAATAGTGAAATTGCTGGATACAGTGGTAGTTCTACCTTTAGTTCTTTAAGGAATCTCCATGCGGTCTTCCATAGTGGTTGTACTGGTCTACAGTCCCACCAGCAGTGTAAAAGTGTTCCCTTTTTACCATATCCATGCCAACATCTGCTATTTTGTGATCATTTGATCATGGCCATTCTTGCAGGAGTAAGGTGGTATTGCACTGTGCTTTTGATTTGCGTTTCCTGATTATTAGTGATGTTGAGCATTTTTTCATGTCTTTTGGCCATTTGTATGTCTTCTTTTGTAAATTGTCTGTTCATGTCCTTTGTCCACTTTGTGATGGGATTATTTGTTTTTTTCTTGCTGGTTTGTTTGAGTTCCTTGTAGATTCTGGATACTGGTCCTTTGCTGGATGCATAGTTTGCAAATATTTTCTTCCACTCTGTGGGCTGTCTGCTTACTATGCTGATTGTTTCCTTTGCTGTGCAGAAGCTTTTTAGTTTAATTAAGTCTCATCTATTTATTTTTGTTTCTGTTGCATTTGCTTTTGGATTGTTTGTCATGAACTCTTTGCATAAGCCAATGTCTAGAAGGATTTTTTTCTGATGTTATCTTCTAGAATTTTTATTGTTACAGGTTTTGGATTTAAGTCCTTGATCCATCTTGAGTTGATTTTTGTTTAAGGCGAGAGATGAGGATCCAGCTTCATTCTTTCACATGTGGCTAGCTATTATCCCAGCACCACTTGTTGAATAGGGTGTCTTTTCTCCACTTAATGTTTTTGTTTGCTTTGTCAAAGATCAGTTGGCTGTAAATATCTTTATTTCTCTGTTCTCTATTCTGTTCCATTGGTCTACATGCCCATTTTTATACCAGTACCATACTGTTTTGGTAACTACAGACTTGTAGTATATTTCAAAGTAATGTGATACACCCAGATTTGTTCTTTCTACTTAGTATTGCGTTGGCTATGCAGGGCCTTTTTTGGTTCCATAAGGATTTTAGAATTTTTTGTAGTTCTGTGAAGAATCATGATGGATTTTGATGGGAATTACATTAAATGCTCCACTGAAAAGATACAGAATGGAAGAATGAATAAAAATCCCCCAACCAAATAATCTTCTGTCTGCAAAAAACTCACCTAACACATAAGGACTCATATAAACTTAAGACAAATGGGTAGAAAAAGGTATTTGATGCAAATGGAAACCAAATGTGAGCAGGGGTAGCTCTTCTTATATTAGACAAAACAGACTTTAAAGCAACAACAGTTAAAAAAGACAAAGAGGGACATTATAAAATGATAAAAAATCATTCCAACAGGAAAATATCACAATCCTAAATATACATGCACCTAACACTGGAGCGCACAAATTTATAAAACAATTTTACTAGACGTAAGAAATGAGATAGAAGGCAACACAATAATAGTGAGGAACTTCAATGCTTCACTGACAGCACTAGACAGGTGAATAAGACAGAAAGTCAACAAAGAAACAATGGACTTAAACTATACCATATAACAAATAGACTTGACAGAACATTCTACCCAACAACAACTGCAGAATGTGCATTCCTTTCATCAGTACATGGAACATTCTCCAAGACAGATCATATGATAGTCCACAAAACAAAAGTCTCAATAAATTTAAGAAAATCAAAATTATTATCAAGTACCCCCTCAGACTACAGTGGAATAAAATTGGAAATTAACCTAAACCCAGCAGAAGAAAAGAAATAACAAAGATCAGAGCAGAACTAAGTGAAATTGAAATAAAAATATACAAAAGATAAGTGAAAGAGCTGGTTATTTGAAAAGTTCAACAAAATCGATAGACCATTAGTAAACTTAACCAAGAAAAGAAGAGAGAAGATCCAAATAAACTCAATTAGAAATGAAATTGTAGCTATTACAACTGATACCACAGAAACACAAAAACTAATTCAAGGCTGCTATGAACACCTTTATACACACAAACTAGAAAATCTAGAAGAGATGATAAATTTCTGGAAGTACACAACTCTCCTAGATTAAATCAGATCAGACCAATAACAAGTAGTGAGATTGAAACAGTAATAAAGAAATTGCCAAGAAAAAAAAGTCTTAAGGCCTGATGGATTCACAGCGGAATTCTACCAAGCATTCAAAGAAGAATTGGTACCAATCTTAATGAAATGATTCAAAAAGATAGAGAAGGAGGGCATCCT
Source organism: Sapajus apella (assembly GCF_009761245.1). NCBI lineage: Eukaryota > Metazoa > Chordata > Mammalia > Primates > Cebidae > Sapajus > Sapajus apella. The sequence continues at coordinate 2,498,847 of NW_022436996.1, forward strand.
CCCTAAGTCATTCTATGAAGCCAGTATCACCCTAATACCAAAACCAAGAAAGGAGGTAATAAAAAATAAAACTACAGACCAATATCCTCAATGAACATAGAAGCCAAAATCCTCAACAAATACTAGCTAACCGAATCCAACAGCATATCAGAAAGATAATCCACCATGATCAAGTGGGTTTTATACTAGGGATGCAGGTCAAGATATGTAAGTTTAGCATACACAAGTCAATAAATGTGATATACCACATAAACAGAATTAAAAACAAAAATCATGATCATTTCAATAGATGCAGAAAAAGCATTTGACAAAATCTGGCATCACTTATGGTTAAAACCCTCAGCAAAACTGGCATAGAAAGGACATACCTCAAGCTAATAAAAGCCACCTATGACAGACCCACAACTAATAGCTTAGTGAATGAGGAAAAGTTGAAAGCATCCCCTCTGAGAACTGGAGCAGGACAAGGATGCTCACTTCATCACTTCTATTCAATGTAGTACCGGAAGTCCTAGCCAGAGTAATCAGACAAGATAAAGAAATAAAGGGCATCCAAACTGGTAAAGAGGAAGTCAAACTGTTGCTGGTCACTGATGATATAATCGTATATGTAGAAAACCCTAAAGACTCCTCCAAAAAGCTCCTACACCTGATAAATGAATTCAGCAAAGTTTCAGGATACAAAATCAATGTACACAAATCAATAGCAGTGCTATACACCAACTGTGACCAAGATGAGAATCAAATAAAGAACTTAACTCCTTCTTTTTGAGATGGAGTCTCGTTCTGTCACCCGGGCTGGAGTGCAGTGGTGCAATCTTGGCTTACTACAACCCCTGCCTCCTGGGTTCAAGCAATTCTCCTGCCTCAGCCTCCTGGGTATCTGGGATTGCGGGAATGCACCACCATGCCCGGCTAATGTTTTGTATTTTTAGTAGAGAGGGAGTTACAACATGTTGGCCAGGCTAATCTTGCACTCCTGACCTCAAGTGATCTGCCCACCTTGGCCTCACAAAGTGCTAGGGTTACAGGTGTGAGCCACCATGCCAGCCATCAAGAACTTAACACCTTTTACAACAGGTGCAAAAACAAAAACCAAAAAACTTAGGAATATACCTAACTAAGGAGGTAAAGGATCTGTACAAGGAAAACATTTCTTCTCTGCAAGGAAAACTACAAAACGCTGCTGAAATAAATCATAGGTAGCACAAAGAAATGGAAACAAATCCCGTGCTCATGGATAGATAGAACTGTGTTGTGAAAATGACCATAACTGCCAAAAACAATCTACAAATTCAAAATTAACCATTTTAAACTATTTTAAAGCATTCAGTGGCATTTGATACCTTCACAGTGTTATGCAATCACCTCCTCTCTCAAATTCCAGAACATTTAAATCACCCCAATATAAATCGTACCAATTAAGCAATCATCCCAACTGCCCCTGGTCCCTAGAAAACATCAGCCTGTCTTCTGTCTCTTTGGACTTATTCAGGATATTTCATGTAAATGGAATCATATTCTTATATGAGATAGGCTTCTTTCCCTAAGCACAATTTTTCAAGGTTCATCTATGTTGTAGCATGGATCAGAACTTCATTCCTTTTTATGGCTGAGTAATATTTCATTGTATGAATAGAACACATTTCATTCATTCATCAGTTGATGGACATTTGGGTTATTTCCACCTTTTGGCTTTTGTGGGTAGTGTTGCCTAAAGAGCATTTTCGACATTACTTTTTAACTTGATTTCATCTGTGGTGGGAAGGAAGACTTTTAGAATGAGCCAACAGATTTATTTTGTACCCTACCCCTGCCTATGACTTGGTTTGGCCACTTCCACCTCTCAGATTCAGGGCACTTTCTAAGTAATGAGTGCTAGATGCCACTGACAAAGACTTTGCTGTCTGGTTCTCTAAGTTCAGTGCTGAAGACTGTTGATATTGCAAAGGGTTTTTATGGTAATGTCTATTGCCAATTCCTAAGTGCCTCCCACTTTGGCTCCCATCAACCTCAATAAGATTTTTCTCCTAAACCTTTCCTTGATCCAACCTTTACCTGAGTCTGTTTAATTAACTTCCCAGGTTTCCTGCTGACCAGACATTTTTCATGACGGGCAGCTCCTCTCCTGTCTGTCTCATCTCCAGGGATCCAGCTGCCAGGAATCTCTTTTCTCCGCTGACCACTACCTTCAGCTGCGCTCTGCCAAATCTTCTCTCTGTCAGATGACATCTCAGGCAGCTCTTACAGTCCATTTCAGGTACAATATTAGGACAATCTTTTTTCTCCCCTCCTCCCTCCCCCTCCCCTTCCCTCCTCTCCCCACCCCTCCTTCCTCCCTCCCTCCCTTCCTTCCTTCCTCCCTCCCTCCCTTCCTTCCTCTCTCTTTCTCTCTCTCTCTGTCTCTTTCTCCCTCTCTTTCTTTCTCTCTTCCTCTCTTTCTTTCTCATCTGCCACTGTCACCCAGGCTGGAGTACAGTGGTGTGATCTTGGCTCACTGCAACATTTGCCTCCAGGGTCCAAGTGATTCTCCTGTCTCAGCCTCCTTAGTAGCTGGGATTACAGGTGTGTACAGTCACGTCCAGCTAATTTTTGTATTTTTAGTAGAGATGTGGTTTCACCATGTTGGCTAGGCTGGTCTTGAACTCCTGACCTCAAATGATTTACCACCTCAGCCTCCCAAAGTGCTGGGATTGTAAGCATGACCCAATGTGCCTGGTCATTCTCTTATTTTCAAGAGTTAAAAAGTAGTCCAATCCAATCTAAGTCAAAATTCCTATTTCGTGTCCACATCAGTCTTTCCTTCCCCAGCTCAGCATGGCTCCCTTTCAAGACACCCTCCTCTCTTGGCTGCTACAAACGCACATTTTCTTGGTTTACTTCCTTTCTCTGATTATTCTCAATTTCCTTTAGGAGGCCTCCTCCAATTTGTAGAGACACAAGCCCTCTGGTGTGTAGTTCCCAGGACTTGGTGCTGAGCCCTGGGCTTTTGCCTCTCTCTCCCAGGTGACCCGGCCACTCCTCTGCACTGTGTTGTCCATGATCCCATATTGTTACGCACAGCCCACAACTCCCTCCAGGGGCCCAGGGTATCTATCCACCTGTCTCCTTGTCACTTGTGAGTAGAGATGTCTCAAAAGCATCTCTAAGGTAACATGCCTCAAGCCTAATTATTGGTTTATCACCATTTAAATATATAAAATATTGGTCTTTCCCATCTCAGTAAATTTTATCACTATGTGTCCTTTTGCTAAAAGCAGAAACTCAGAAGACCTGGTTACAGTAAACAGGCAGAAATATCTAATAGGAACTAAAAGTGAAGTCAAGAAGGAAGGAAAAGGCATATGTCATTTTAGGCGTTAACTATGGATCTTCTAGAACATTCTAAGAAAGGAGAATAGAGGATCTTATGTCACCGAAATCTAAAATATATCTGCCCTTGAGATTTTTTTCCCTTAGATCATTTATAGATTATTATTGGAGTGTAAAGAAAAGAGAGAAAATAATAAAGATGACCAAGATTCAAAAGACGATGAGACAAAGACGTTACACTGAGAGGCGTGAAATGAAAGGGAGTCTGAGGTTTTGCTCGTGGTGCTTGAATTTTATAGGTAATTAATTGTGAAAGGTTTAAGGAATCGCCTTGTAGAGGTAACACACTATGTGCTTACTGTTTTGTAAGGAAAAAAAAAGAGGACTTGGAAAGAAGGATTTGGTGGTTCCACATACGATTGCTCACCTGTCACAAAACTTTGAAATTTCACTTTAACGTGTAGAACAATTCCTGGAGAATAAGGCCGTGAGGAGGGAAGACCCTGAATGCATTAGGATTAAAAGTGGGGGAGGAGGAGTTCCAGTGAGGGAGGTGGATGGAGACGGGAAGGATTTGATCACTTCTAAGATTATTAAACATGTCTGTGTTGCATAATCTTCCCACCTCTAAGGTTCTTCCTCCTCTGGGCCCGTGTAGAACTTGAACTTGGCCCATGACAGCATTTGCCATGGTATTAGCTGTGATTACTTACTCATTGGATTGAAATCTCTTAATGGCAAGAGTCATGTTTCTCATACACCATGGTGTCTCAGTACCAGGTGCAGCTTCAGGGACCTAGTCTCTATGAATATTTGTTGAACGAATAAAACAATAGTTTAATGACTATCAAATACTAACTAATGTTCAGCGGTAAGAATAATGAAAAATAAACTTGGGTATAGGCTTTCTTTCAAGGAGTTAACCATTTCACTGGAGGAGGCAAAAACCAAAAAATAAATTAAGTTTTAAAAGTTCTGTAACAAGACAGGCCTATCTTTAATTAAATACTAAATCTGTAAAGGTGACTGGGCGTGGTGGCTCACACCTGTAATCCCAGCACTTAGGGAGGCTGAGGTGGGCGGATCACCTGAGGTTGGAAGTTTGACACAAGTCTGGCCAACATGGTGAAACCCTGTCTCTACTAAAAATACAAAAATTAGCTGGGCATGGTGGTGCATGCCTGTAATCCAGCTACTTGGGAGGCTGAGGCAGGAGAATCTCTTGAACCCAAGAGGCAAAGGTTGCAGTGAGCTGAGATCACGCCACTGCACTCCAGCCTGGGCGACAGAGGAAAACTGTCTCAAAAAAAGAAAAAAAAAAAATTCTAAATATATGAAGGTGACAATATGTTCAACAAGATTTCAGAGAAGAGAGTGTTCCACGTACGTGATCATGGTCAGGGCGAGCATGGGTGCAGAACTGGAAGATCGGGTGGGGTGTGAACACAGGCAGTCAGTGCCTAGATTCTGTGTAGCCCTAAGTGTTTGGACGGTAATCTTAGATAAAGAGGATTTGGGGGATTCTCAAAGTGCTACCTGTAGGCAGATGAGTTTCCTATTTGTGCGTGAGTGGAAAGATCATCGGGAACACGGCTGTATGAGTGGGTCAGGGGTCCAAGTGTGAGGGCCAGCGGGGGGTGGGGAGGTGGGAGGGACCTAAGACAAACATAGCGGGAACTCTGAGCTGCTTTGAGGCGAGTAAAGAAAGAACAGAGGGGCCAGAGAGGCTGCGGGCGGGGTGAGTGAGTAGGGTGCCCACGGACCTAGAGAGAGGGAGGCTGGGAGGAAACGTTGGTGGGGGTCTGATGATGGTGTTGGGACATAATTGAGTTGGGGTCGTCACTGAGGGGAAGCAAGTGAAGCAGGGAGACTCAGTGTCATGGAAATTCGTAGGGGAGATTTTGGGAAGCATGGATGGGGCGTCCATCAGCTCAAATGCTTGGGGACTACAGAGGAATGCAGACTGAAACATGGGATTGAATTTGGTAAGAAAAAGGTTGAGAACTTTAGGGGAGCAGAGTCAGTAGCGTGCTGGGTATAGGGCTACCCGAGGACACGTTGGCACCAGGAGGCTGGCACTCAGGGTGTTAGGGAAGAGGCCAAGGTCAAAGGAGGACCCAGGCCCTCTGCTCTCCATTGCTGCAGGAACCATAGGTAACCTGGACACGAAATAGAAAAACGACACGAATTTAGAGAAAGACCAAAAAGGAAAAGAACATGTGTAAGATGAGCAGGCGTGATCCGATCTGCACGGGTCAGGGCACGTGGTGGGCACTCAGTGTATCTACTCAGGGAGGCGTCCTTGGGTGTTTGGAATCAGCCTGTCTCTTCCCCTTGTTTGGTTGACTGGATTTCCTGGAGCCAACCTCGCTCTTCAAAAGAGAAGTGGGAGACGTGAAGTTGGAAGCTCACTCCTGGGGACGAGGGGAAGACAGGGCTTCCCTGAGCCATGAGCATCTGCCCCAGAGGGAGGAGGCCACGGGCGGCCTGGTCCTGCTGCCTCGGGAAGAGGAGTGGAGCCTGAGCATGGCTGCTTTATCTCTTCTGTGTGCCTGGCCCTACCCTGTGGTGCCCAGCTGTTTGCCACCTTTTCCCCCCACCTCTTTCACCCTTTCACCTTCTCTCCTCCTCATTTTGAATAAACTCCAGTTTACTCGTTTTTTCTCAGTATTGACTCACTTAAAAGTTGAATCTAATTCTTATGGGCAGTACTGCCTTTGGAGTAAGAGATGATAAACAGCGGCTTTCAGATATGCGGCAAATAGACACAACTTCTGGAATCCAGTCAGTGAAAACCAGCATATGCAGTATTTGCAGGGTTAGAGAAATAAGAATATGACGTCATTTGGGAAAAAGTGATGAAGAATAGAAAGGAAATCATTACACCAAAATGGGGCATATAGAGGCAGTCAATCTGAGCAAACTTACCAATTTCTTCTCCAAATCACCATCAATACCAGCAATTGGCGATGTCACTTTTCCTAAAGCCGTTTCAGTCATACTTTGTGGAAGAACAGATCCATGGTGAGAAAGATATGTGTTTGCCGCCTTATCAAAGGTAGACATAGTGAACGCTGAGCTTTTCTTTGTAAGTAATTTTGAGAAAGAGAGGCTTGTGATAATCTTGTGACAATCTACTCTCCCTTGAGGGGGAATGGATAAGTTCTGCATCCTGAATTCTGGAAACATTAGCAGCAGTTCTTTAATTGGAGCCTTTGCTTCTTTGACCATTTGCTATATTGCCTTTTGGATTTCAGACTTTTTTCTTTTAATCTGAAAGTTTATGAGATTTGAGAAGATTTCATTTGTTTCTGTTTTTTCTTCATATTCCTTTAGCTGTTTTTTTTTTTTCTATTCTGTATCTTTTTTTCTCTTTTTTTCTGGTGTTCTGAAGTGCCTTGAATTGAACCCAAGTGAAAAGACTTAGGATCCTATTTGGTAAAGAAAAAACAAAAACAAACAAATTTGTTTTTTAATGCTTGGTGTTATTTTAAAATTGGGTCTTTTCTGAGACATAGTCATGTGAAACTTTTTGGCAGTAGCAAGGCTGATTATAATAAGTACATTTGGTAATGATTTTATATCTTATGGATGACTTAATGATAATTACACTGAAGTTGCCATGTAATTAGATGTTTATTTGCCATGTATCTTTTATATTTCATCAAAATGATGCGATTTAAACAGCAAAGATAATTATCCCTTGATTATGAGGCCATGACCTGGAACTCTACCTTAATTAGTTCTAGGTTCTGAGGCAATTGCATTGTTGAACCAGATCTTGCTGGGTGAGAGGGTGACTAACTGCATGCAAATCAGTGCTCACGTCCTTGGGAGGCATGATAGAGAACTGTACACCATCTCCCCTCTGAGACGC
>NW_022436996.1:2506045-2550417 GCF_009761245.1 Sapajus apella
GATGATGGAGAAACCGTCTCCTTGCTGAGGTGCAAATGATGGAGAACCGTGCACCGTCTCCCCGCTGAGGCGCGGATGATGGAGAGCCGTTCACTGTCTCCCCCCTGAGACGCCAATGATGGAGAACCGTGCACAGTCTCCCCACTGAGATGCGGATGATGGAGAACCTTGCACAGTATCCCCACTGAGACACGGATGATGGAGAGCCGTGCACCGACTCTACCCTGAGACGCGGATGATGGAGAACCGTGCACCGTCTCCCCGCTAAGACGCGGATGATGGAGAGCCGTGCACCGTCTCCCCACTGAGATGCGGATGATGGAGAACCATGCACCGACTCTCCCCTGAGACGCGGATGAGTGGACTTCATACTGCATCTCCCGAGAAGGGGAGATCGGCCTGGTACTCACACTACTGTGTGCTGGGTGCTGTTTGTCTCAGCCACGTTTGTACCTTTCCTCAAAAACATGAGCCCTCCGGGCGCCACAGTCCGTGAGTCTCCATGCCAGGCCTGGACTGGACTAATTCCGGCCTTCCTGCTGATTGCTTTAGGAATCAGAATGCGACCCCACTGGGGCCAGTGAAACTTAAGTTTCCTGGGGACCGTGAGGAAAGCTCTTCCTCACTTTAAAAAAATAGTTTTATTTTTCCTTAAGTTGTTGGGGTACAGGTGGTATTGGGTTATATGAGTAAGTTCTTTAGCGATGATTTGTGAGATCCTGGTGCATGCATCAACTGAGCAGCATACACTGCGTCATTTGTTGTCTTTTATCCCTCGCCCCCCTTCCCCCCAAGTCCCCAAAGTCCATTGGATCATTCTTACGCCTTTGCGTCCTCATAGCTTCGCTCCCACATAGCAGTGAGAACATAGGATGTTTGGTTTTCCATTTCTGAGTTACCTCACTTAGAATAATAGTCTCCATTCTCACCCAGGTCACTGCGAATGCTGTTAATTCATTCCTTTTTATGGCTGAGTAGTATTCCATTTATATATGCATCACAGTTCCTTTATCCACCCATTGATTGATGCGTTAAGGAGAGTCACCAAAATCTCTCCTCCTTCCATGGTATGAAGAAGCACGTAGCCAAGGTCGCTCTTGGGAGCTTGTTAGAACCGTGAGAAACCAGCAGTGGGGCAAAGCCACAGCGTGTGTGGCTGGAGGGAAGGCAGTCACTGGAGCTTGGGTGGTGGCTGCCGAGCCACTGAGTTGACCTTTGAAGCCCCGAGGACTCTGAACTAGCACTTGTGTGATCGAATCCATTTTCTTATTCTCTAAGCCATGCAGCCTCTTGCTCTGTGTTTCTGGAAGGCACAGGGAGACTAAAGAACACCCGCACCCAGCCTGTCCTTTGGCGACACCTGATGTGTGAGACGTACCCTTGGTCCTTAGGCCTCTGTATTTGTTCCACTGGCCTGTGCATGATTTCTGGCCAGTTTTACATTTAACTAAACTGTGAGTGGGAAGAGATTTGACATCCTGAAGCCCTCAAATGAACTTCCCAAGGACACTTCAAAAGAGGCGTTTGAAGCAAATTTCACCAGTGGCTGGAGGTAGCGCCCATATCGGGGATCCTGCCTAGGTATGTGCCCATCACTCCTGCCAGGATCCACTGTTAAATAAAGCATACTTAGCTCATTATTCACCAGACTTTTCTGATTAAAAAAAAAAATCCCAGTGTAATTGGACCGGAAAGCATTAAAAACATTGGAATTTTCTTTGTAAATTCTTTTTTTTTTTTTTGAGACGGAGTTTCGCTGTTGTTACCCAGGCTGGAGTGCAATGGCGCGATCTCAGCTCACCGCAACCTCCGCCTCCTGGGTTCAGGCAATTCTCCTGCCTCAGCCTCCTGAGTAGCTGGGATTACAGGCACGCGCCACCATGCCCAGCTAATTTTTTTTTGTATTTTTAGTAGAGACGGGGTTTCACCATGTTGACCAGGATGGTCTTGATCTCTTGACCTCGTGATCCACCCGCCTCAGCCTCCCACAGTGCTGGGATTACAGGCTTGAGCCACCGCGCCCGGCTTTGTAAATTCTTTACTTATTTTTAAGGATCGATTATATTACCAATTTTTCTTTCTTTTCTTCTTTTTGAGATGGAGTGTTGCTGTGTCACCCAGGCTGGAGTGCAGTGGTGCGATCTTGGCTCACTGCAACCTTCACCTCCCAGGTTCAAACAGTTCTCCTGCCTCAGCCTCCTGAGTAGATGGGACGACAGGCACCTGCCACCATGCTGATTTTTGTATTTTTAGTAGAGATGGGGGTTTCACCATGTTGGCCAGGCTGGTCTCAAACTCTTGACCTCAGGTGATCCGCCCATCTTGGCCACCCAAAGTGCTGGGATGACAGGTGTGAGCCACCACGCCCAGCCTACATTATCAATTTAAAAAGTATTATTTATCACTTTTTGATGAACTTTATTTTTTAATTGAGAAAACTTGGTCTTTTTCACAGTGTTCATATATTTTCATTTTAAACTTTGATTCAGCTAGGGAGTTCAATTTATCTAATGTAGCTCTCTCATCTTTCTAATTGTTGACACTGGAGGAAACTCCCCACCAGGATCTACTTGTTTCTAATTATTCACAGTAGTTTATGTTTCCAAATTTATGAAAACATTTACTGTGGCCCATCTATTTGATTAGGCATATTCTCATGATCATAATAGTTCTTCAAAGATTAATTTACTAAACATATAATCTGATGCTTTTAATTATCACACGCCATAGTGTAACGCTCGTGACGTAACCTAATGGTCAAGACCTGCAATTGATGAACTATTAATTACCCATTAACTCATCTGCTCACATGACCTGTAGATCCATCAGCTTGATTGAGAGTAGAGACCTAAATGATCCTAAAGGTATTTTATATAACTTTCACAAAGAATTCCAGGAAAAGTTGATGCTCGTGTGAGCAAGAGCAGCAGAAGGAAAAATCGACGAATTTTCAGTGCATGTTCCTGCCCTCCACTCCAGAACAGGGAGCTGGTCGTTGGAATCGCATGAAACTTTTCTTAGTAATTCCCTAATAATACTATTAAGTGACCGGACTAACTCTTTTTTCTTATCTTTAAGAAAAGGGGAGGGGGAATCAAAAGTGATTTTTTTCAGGTCCTTGGAATGCATGGTATCAAGCATAAATTTTAATTGGCTTCATTTACTAAGTGTTGCATTACCTCATCCTCCAGTTTTAACTATGGATTTTCTATAAATCTTCATACGGCTAAACATGATAAACTGCTCAACATATCACAGAACAAGGCAGTGCTTATTAGCACTTGAGAAGTTATTGATTCTTTGTCTTGATTAATCTTTTATGGGTCTCTGGGGTGTTAATTCCAGAGAGGAGACTGTGGGTTCTGCTGCAGCAGAGCTCATTCAGAGTTTCTACTTCAATTACAAGACTTGATGTCACAGCTACTCGTCCAATTATGACTTTTCTGGCACAGATACTTTTTGTTTCTATCAACAATGAACACTTTTATGTTAATTTTGAGATGTGCCAATAAAATATAGCCAAAACGTGTGTTTTATACTTAAAGATTAAAAGAGAATTTTTACTTATGTTTTAAAATAAAGTTTATTGTTCTCCGTTATGTAAATTAAAAAAGTATAACTTTTGGTGAGGGGCTTTTTAACACGAAGAATCAGCTTTATTATTTTTGAACAATTTGTGAACTCTGATGCTTTCACTATTGATTTTGCTTGAATGCTTTCTACACTAGACATCTATTATGATATGATCAGATGCATGTGGAAATTTTAGTATTTTTACAGCTGGCCCTGGATAGCGCAGTGGAGCTGCAGAATTTCTAGTACAGGAAGGATTGGGTTGCCAGCCCTGTGGTTTGGTGGCGGGATATTGGGGAAATGATCTTGACGCTACAGCAACACAGCATTTGGTTTAGAGTGAGACCTCTCAGTAGGGGCGGAGTCCTGGCAGAGTGGGCGGAGCTGGTGCCCCCACTTGTGTTTCATCACTGCCTTGGGAAGGGACAGACTTTTGACCTCACAGCAGGTGAGGCAGGGTCCTACCCTGAGATGAGATGTTAACCCTTCAACACCGTCAGAGCAACATGTTCCTCAAGATTCCCACTAAAGGGCAAGTCTCTCCTGGTTGGGGCCCAAACTGAAGTTCATGCCAGTTAATTAATGCTAAGCCTGCACATCAAGTGCTCAATAACTACTTATTTAATTCAGCTGAACCAACAGCAAGAGTTGGTTAATTAGTTAACACCTTTGGCAGCGGTAGCTTAGGGTGGGGCTAAAACAGAATAGAAGGACGGCTGCTTGCTGGGGAGAGGTCAAGCCCTGAGCTCCTGGCAGAACCTGAAAGTGTGGTGGGGGCAGGACGGCCCAGGCTGGCTCTGATGATGGCCTGCGTTTCAGGTGTTTAAGTGATGTGATTTAACAACAGATGGACTCACCTGTGCTAGATGTGCAAGGTGGGTGTCAAAATCCTGTTTGTGATTGTTGCTAATTTCTATGAAGCCGTATAGGCTCAAGAAGGGTCATTTCTGGAAAGGAATTTTTAGATAATCATGTTTGCCAACCGATGTGCAAACACCTTGATCTGAAGCACCTCATTTCCTGTCATCGTTTTATCCATCAGGGCAAGATGAAAAATAAGTGCTTTCTTATCCTGAGGTGAGCAGGCTCAACAAATTGATCTCATATGGGAAAGGCAAGTTATTGTGTAAGTTCATAATTTAGTTTTTAAAATGTGTACTTTTAAAAGTATGTGCTTATGCTTTCAGCCCAGTTAAGCCTGTTGGTTAATTTAAGGTCACATGTTTGAGGACTGGGGTGTTGTTTTTTATTTTTATACCCCAGAGAATATAAAGGGCATTGTGTTTCAGTGAATGAGTGAATGTTCTGATTCATTGAGAGTTAACCATGGACAATTATTCTTTTTAAACTCAAAAATCATTTTGACCCTTATCTGAAATTGGAAGGACCTGGATTTGAGAACCACTCATCATTTACCAGCTTTTTGAACTCCAGAAAATTACTTAATCTCTTTTGTTCATCATTCTAATCTCTGCCTCCCAGGGTTCTTGGAAGGATTAAATTAGGTAAAATGTGTCCCAGCACAGAGCAGATGCTCAAAAAATGGTAGGTATTTAATGATCTGAAGTTTTAGTGAAAGCTTTAGTATGCTGTAATAAAAATAATTGAATCCTTCAATAATGGCTGATGTTGAATTAGCTAATATCTATGTGCTAGAAATGGGAACAATGAAGATGAAAAAGTTCCTACATTCTGAGAACCCACAATCTACAGGTAAATCTTTTCTGAAGTGGTGATTTCCAGACAAACTCTCCTTATTTAGGGCTGAAGGTGTAGAATAGGAAGCAGCGGCTGCCTTTGGAATGGCCAGGTGGAAGGTGAAGACTTTGAGATTTCTGTTCTCAATGAAATGTCATAACTCTGATAAAAGTGATGCAAATCAAAATATTTATGTTAACCCAGGAATTCTGGTTGAGTTTCATTCATCAAAATTTTGACTTTTATGATTAGTATTGTAATGAAACATAGCAAACTATGATTCCTAAAATAAACTAGCTCCTCAAATATGTGAATAGAGAATATTTGAGCACCTACTTTGTGCAAAATTTGATGCCAGGTGCTCTTGGGAGCAGAGGGACGTCAAATACAAGTCATGGTCTTTGGGCTCTGGAAGCTTATAGCACGACTGGGGGAAAGCCACAAATAGGTAAAAGCAAAATTACACTCAGGAGCTCAACAATGTAAGACCTCTCAAGTAATTGGCACAGAAAGGGGTGATAATGAGTACAGAGGGAGAGGTCACTTTTGGTCATGATGACCAAGGCATTCCAAGGGGAGGAATCTGCAACAGAAAGAAGACAGAGGTATGCGTTTTCAGGATGTGTTTATAAGGCTGAAAATTAAGAAACAAATTCAACTTAATGAAGTGTTGGCTCAGATGATTAATTAGGAAAATAATCTAAAAGAATGTCAATGTCTTGAATTATATCAACAGTGCGTTAAAATGCCACTCAAAAGCAATCAAGTGTGAAGGCTAGGATCATACATAATATACCAAGCATTCTGTAGTTCCCCCACCCCCTTCCTTCCTTCACTCCTTCCCTCCATAAGCACCTAGTGAGTGCCTACTGTGTGCCAGATGACGCTTTTCACATTCTTAAGTAGCTCACACTCTAGTGAAAAACAGACTCCCTGATATGATTTGGCTCTGTGACCCTATCCAAATCTCATGTTGAATTGTAATCCCCACATGTCAGGGGAGGGACCTGATGGGAGGTGAGTGGATCATGGGTTGGGGGAGGATTTCCTTCATGCTGTTCCTTTGATGGTGGGTGAGTTTTCACAGGATCTGACAGTTTAGAAGTGTGGTGCTCCCCTGCTTACTTTGACTCTACTGCTGCCATGTAAGACGTGCCTTATTTCCCCTTTGCCTCCTGCCATGATCATAAGCTTCCTAAAGCCTCCCAAGCCATATGGAACTGTAAGTCAATTAAACCTCTTTTCTTCATAAATTACCCAGTCTTAGGTACCCAGTTCTTTGCAGTGTGAAAATGGACTAATACAGAAAATTGGTCCAGAGAGAGTGAGGCATTGCTATAAAGATATCTGAAAATGTGGAAGCAACTTTGTAACTGGGTAATGAGCAGAGGTTGGAACAGTTTGGAGGGCTCAGAAGAGGACAGGAAGATGTGGGAAAGTTTGGAACTTCCTAGAGACTTGTTGAATAGTTTTGACCTAAATGCTGATAGTAATATGGAAAATGAAATCCAGGCTGAGTTGATCTCAGATGGAGATGAGGAACTTTTTGGGAACTGGAGTAAAGGTCATTCTTGCTATGCTTTAGCAAAGAGACTGGTGGCATTTTGCCCCTGCCCTAGAGATCTGTGGAACTTTGAACTTGAGAGAGATGATTTAGGGTACCTGGGGGAAAAAATTACTAAGGAGCAAAGCATTTAAAAAGTATCCTGGTTGTTTCTAAAAGTGTACAGTCATATGCATTCACAAAGAGATGATCGGATATGGAAACTTATGTTTAAAAGGGAAGCAGAGAATAAGGGTTTAGAAAATTTGCAGCCTGACCATGTGGTAGAAAAGAAAAAAAACAATTTTCTGGGGAGAAATTAAGGTTGGCTGCAGAAATTGGCATGATTGGAGGAGCCAAATGTTAATAGCCAAGACAATGGGGAAAGTGTCTCCAGGGCATGTCAGAGACCTTCATGGCCACCCCTCTCATCACAGGTACAGAGGCTAGGAAGGAAAAATGGTTCTGTGGGCTGGCCCCAGGGCCTTGCTGTTCTGTGCAGCTTCAGGTGCCCTGTGTCCCAGTCACTCTAGTTCCAGCTGTGGCTAAAAGAGGCCAAGGTACGGCTCAGGCCATGGCTTCAGAACATGTCAGCATCAAGCCTTGGTAGCTTCCACATGGTGTTGGGCCTGCAGGTTCACAGAAGGCAAGAGTTTGGGAGCCTTTGCCTAGATTTCAGAGGATGCATTATAGAAATACCTGGATGTCAGGACAGAAGTCTGCTGCAGGGGTGGAGCCCTCATGGAGAACCTCTACTAGGGCAATGTGGAGGGGAAATGTGGGATTGGAGTACCCACACAGAGTTCCTACTGGGTCACTGCCTAGTGGAGTTGTGAGACGAGGACCATCATCTTCTAAACTCCAGAATAGTCAATCCACGGACAGCTTGCATTATGTGCCTAGAAAAGCTGCAGGCACTCAACACTAGCCCATGAAAGCAGCTGTCAGGTCTGTACCCTGCAGAGCCACAGGGGTGGTGCTGCCCAAGGCCTTGAGAGCCCACCTCTTGCATCAGTGTTCCCTGGGTGTGAGACATGGAGTCAAAGGAGAATATTTTGGAGATTTAAAATTTTGGGTTTTGGACTTGCATGGGGCCTATAGCCCCTTGGTTTTGGCCAATTTCTCCCTTTTAGAATGGGATAATTTTACCCGATACCTGTACTCCCATTCTATATTTGCAGTAACTAAACTTTTTTTGATTTTACAGGCTCATAGGTGGAAGGGACTTGCCTTGTCTCAGATGAGCCTGTGGACTTGGACTTTTGGGTTAATGCTGGAATGAGTTAAGGCTTTGAGGAACTGTTGGGAAGGCATGATTGTGTTTTAAAATGTGAGAAGGACATAAGATTTGGTAGGGACCAGGGGTGCAATAATATGATTTGGCTCTGTGTCCCTACCCAAATCTCACGTCAAATTGTAATCCCCACGTGTCAGGGGAGGGACCTGGTGGGAGGTGATTGGATCATGGGGTGGTTTCCCCCAACTCTGGTCTCATGATAGTGAGTGAGTTCTCGCAGGATCTGATGGTTTAAAAGTGTGATGCTTTCCTCCTTGCTCTCTCTCTGTCTCTCCTGCCACCATGTAAGACGTGTCTTACTTCCCCTTTGCCTTCTGTCATGATTGTAAGTTTCCTGAAGTCTCCCCAGCCATGTGGAACTGTGAGTCAATTAATCTTTTTCTTTATAAATTACCCAGTCTCAGGTAGTTCCTTATAGCAATGTGAAAAAGGACTAATACACCCCCCTTTCCAAATCAGGTAGTGGTAAGTGTTGTAATGACAGCATGTCCTACAGAGTGGGCAGGAGCTACTTACATTGGTGACTCAGGGAAGAGTGATGTTTAGGTGACATTTTATGACTGTAATATTCAGCCAAAAGAGAAATCCTTCTTTCTTCCATGTAACAGGTTTTATTTCCTTTTCCTAAGCACAACCTCTCATTCTTGTCTCCTCAGATTCATTCCTTCTTTTTTCTCTGTCTGAAGTCTTCTCTCTTTCTATGTACTTTTTAATTAAATGCTGTTTATAGGAGGATTGAGTTCGAGGATTACCCCTAAAATCACCGTCCTTAAGAATTAAATATATCCTAGCTTCTCTCTGTAGCCATTTATGGCTCTAATATTATCATTTTATCCCAATAATTCTTAAATCCACTTATAGTTCCTGCCTTCATTATCCTCTGAAGGAAGAGTTTAATCAGTGGATTGCCTATGAGGCTTATGGGACTCATTGACAGCTCTTGATGTGGGCCTGGTAGGGTTGAGAGAATAAGGGAGGAGAGGAAGGAGCCAGCATGGTGAGGAGGATGTCCATATCCATTCTCCGTCACACAGAATTATGTGTGTGATGCAGTTTTCCATGACAAACAAGTATATTTTAATCAGCCTTGCCAATTTCTTCTTCCTGATTCTGATCAATCATCTTGAAAGCCCCTCGGAATTTCTAAATTCATCATGAATTTCCCATGATTATTATGAGTGTAAATGATGAAGAACAAAATAATTGCTATTTAATTATTTATCCCAACTGAACATGAGTGATATAAGAGCTTCACACAAGACAGAATCGGGCCATCTTTAACCATGCTCCTCATTGCTTAAAAAGAAGAGTTAAGATGCATGTATGCTAATAAACATAATGAAACAAGAAAAATTTCTTCATCTTCTCATTGACATAGGCATACATCATTACAGATGTTCCTCAATTTATGATGGGGTCACGTCCCAGGAAACTCATTGAAACTTCCACTTGAAACCCATTTCAAAGTGAAAATATCAAAAGTTGAAATTGTATTTAATATACCCACCCTCTGGAACATCATAGCTTAGCCTCGCCTACCTTAACCATGCACAGAGCATGCTTGTTAGCCCATAGTTGGCAAAATTATCCAGGACAGGCTGCACAATCTCGTGGTCGTGGGGCTGTCTGGGAGCTGTGGATGCTGCTGGGCAGTGTGAGGGTATCCTACTGTATATTGCTAGCTTGGAAAAAGATCAAAATTCAAAATGTGAAGTGTGGTTTCTACCGAAGGCATCTCCCTTTTCACACTATTGTAAAGTTGAAAAGTTGTAAGTCAACTCTTGCAATTTGGGAGCCGTCTGTATTCCAAAATGTACTTTTCCCATAATGCCTTAGGGAAAACTACACAGTCAATGTTGGGGCACTTACTTAACCCCTGAACCAGCTGCGTTCTCTGAGCCCTGACCCATCAGTGATATTTGACTTGTGATGTCTGATGGTCACGGCACTGCTGAGTGGACCAGGGTGTGTGCTGACCTGGGCTGAGCTGATCAGATTCTCTGAGAGATTTGACTTTGGGCCTCCCAGCCCCCCATACGTTGTTGTTGTCCACTTCTGTCTGGAAATATGGGAAGGTCTCCTGAGCTGCAGAATGGCCAAGCAAAGGAGGTCAGAGAAAGAAAGGAGAGAGGAGAGGAGAGTGGGAAGGGATGGGGAATTGGACAGTTCTGTGACCTGCACTGTGGTGACTTTGCGTCATGGGCTCTGATTTTGTGTTAGGAAAATTCAAAGACAGTGGTTTCTTCATTCACAAGCATTACAGAGAAACATGTCATTTGAATGTGGAGTGCTGTTTCCATAAGAAAGAACACATGCTAGAGCAGAGTGACATCACCTGCAGAGGCACTACGTTCATTTCCACCTGCGAGGGCAACCATAATTCCCACGAGCTTTGGTTGGGTTTAATGTTTTCCTGTCTTCTAATGGACAGTAATTGAAATGGATTTATTATCTAAATTATTCCTTAGTTCAGGATATCACTTAGAAAAATGAGACTATAAAATGAGATATTCATGGTCAAAAGCAATCTGTAGGAGCTGTGAGTTAAGGCGGGATTCCTCCAGCCTGACTCTTCCCTAGAGAACAGAAAGTAGTTTTTCAAATTTGGAAAATTTATTATATTATAAATTGGATTTAATATCTTTCTTTACCCAATTTAGAAAAATTGTTGGGAGAAAATATGTCTGATTTTACAGGTAATTGAAGACTTAGGCACTTTTGCAAATGATCAGACACCCAGGCACAGTTGCTCCGGATGACGGGCCCCTGGAATGTTCTTTCCCTTCCAGCAGCTGCCTGGTGACTGCCTGCCTGCTCTTTCCTTCCTCACGGCAGATCCCGCGGATGCCTGGAGTTCATCCCCAACTCTCATTTTCTTTCTTTTTTTAAAAAATAATTTCAAGTTCTATGTTTAATTCATTAAAATTACATTATAAGCTTTAGACTACTCTGGTTAAAAAAAACTATACACTGAAAAATGGTTAAGATGGTAAATGTTATGTATATTTCACCACTTTTTTTTGAATGAAATAATTTTTACAATTGTGGCAAAATACATATAACATAAATATTGCCATTGTGACATTTAATCCATTCACAATGTTGTATAACTATCACCATTATGATCCAAGACATTTTCATCACCCCAACAGGAAATCCCAAACTGATGACACAGTCACTCCCCACCCTCCGTCCCTAGCAACCACTAATCTCTATCTATCTATCCTGACTCTCAAGTTCACACCTTCCTCACATGCTGCTTCCTGTGAGGCTCTCAGCAGTCAGGACTGTGGGGAAGAGGAGAGGGAGAACGGGATGCTCCCTCCTCCCTGTGGCTCCGGCCTTGGTCAGGTGGAAACTTCTTCAGGCCTCCCCCAACATTTCACGCCTGGTGCTGGAAACAGCCAGGAGATGCATTGCGTTTGCATTTTCCTCCAACACGTAGATAATAAATCTGACTCTAGTTATTCATTTGACATTTGAGAAACATGTACAATATGTGTACTCAGTAGGTCGTAAATCCCAGGCATCTAAAAGTTATAGAACGGTTCACCTCTGGAAGCTCACAGTCTGGGAGAAGACAGATACACTGAATATTATAATGATGAAGGAGATGGAGGCCAAGCTCCGCGGGGAGTGAGGAGGGAGTGCCCAGGTGGCTGAGGGAGTGAGTTTGGCCACAATTAAGAGGAAGTGATGCTGCCCAGATCTGAAAGCCAAGGGAGCTTATGGCGTGGAGAGTGGGAGTAGGTCTTTTAGGAAGCCACGGGCTCAGGAACCGCTTGTGAGTAAGGCTGTGTGTATGGGCTAGGTGGGTGCACAGGCGTGGGCAGGTGCGTGGGGTATACATAGTTGCAAATTGCTGGGAAGAGCAGCATAAGAAAGCCGGGCCCTGGGGCCAGGAGCTGCGCTGAGCCAGGTGGTGAAGACCTCCAGGCCACTCACAGGACTGTGGGCTATCCTGCAAGAGACAGTGACAACGTTCCCAGGCTCCTGGCAGCCTCTGGGGTTGGCCAAGGGAAGTTCTCACAGTGTCCCAACAGGGCTTGCTGGGTGGCATCGTGATTTCCTGGTGCTCTGGGTGTAACCTGAAAGTCTTGCCCATCCCAGGGACAAATTTATCCTAAATAAACTCATGAGACACACACATGAAGTCAGAATGCCGCTTTGTGGTTTGTTTTGTTTGTTTCTTGACAGAGTTTCACTCCTTTGGAGGCTGGAGTGCACTGGTGTGGCCATGGCTCACTGCAGCCTCGACCTCCCAGGCTCAAGCGATCCTCCCTTCACAGACTCCCAAGCAGCTGTGACTTCAGGTGTGCCAGCACACCCAGCTAATTTAAGTTTTAATTTTTAGCAGAGGTGGGGGTCTCACTATGTTGCCCAGGCTGGTCTCAAACTCCTGAGCTCAAGAGATCCTTCCGCCTTGGCCTCACCAAGTACTGGCATGACAGATGTGAGGCACCATGCCCAGCCTGCTTTCTTAATTTATAAGGCAAAGCAACAGTGGAAGGCCTCAGAATACCAGCAGAGAGTGTGGAGCTAGTGCTCTGCTCAGTGAACATGAATCCCAAGAGCGGACGAGGCAAATGCTGTCCTCAGTGGCTTTAGAGGTGTCCAGTGGGGGTGATCTCACTCCTGGGATGAGGACCCAGGGAGCCCACTGCCTGGAGCCCCAGCACCCAGCTTCCCTTTGGGTTGCCCTTCCTGAGAAGTGTGGAGCTCTCAAAGTGTCCTCTCCCCTAGACTGTGCTGCATTGGCAGAGTCCACATTTGTCTTTTAACTTTTCCTTTTACAAAGTCAATCAAGCTTGGAGATTCCCAAATTCATCCTTTACACACATCAGAATGTTCCACAAAGGGGTAGTTAAACGTGGTTCGTGTGGGAAGCATTCTCCCTCCCTCGGGCGACACAAGTCAGCGTGCCTGGATGTCAAGGCCATCACCTGGCTGTGGCAGCCCAGGTGGTCAAGGACAGGAGAGGCCCCAGCTGCCCATCACCCTGAAGTACAGCCTCTCTGGCATGGACAGATGCGAGCTGTGACCCTGGGCATGCCCACAGCTGAATCCTCATCTTCCGGTGGTTGTAGCTCCCAGTGAAGAAACTCAGTGGGGTCAAGTGGCTGAAAGCAAGCCGCCTGTGCACTGGAGTGGTCGCTGCCCCGGGCAGGTCCCTGTCTTCTTGCAGGATGTACCCCCGAGCCATGCAGATCCCCACCCCCTCTGTTAGAAATGAGCCTGCTTGTGACCTGGTCACCAGGCCCAGACTGCTCACACCAGAAGCTGGGGCTCAGCTCCCCAAGATCCCATCAGAGGCCAGGAATCTAGTTTGGTGACTAAGCTATCTCATCTGAGGATTTAGGTTTAAAAATGATAATGTTCCAAACATCCTCAGAGCACATCCTGCTCCTTCCACTGCGGTCCACATTTCTATGACTCTGACACATATATGGGGGCCACTTTTGGTTCTGCTTTTCAAGGGACAAAGTCACCTTCTTTTGTGGAAAATATTCTAATTGTTGGCTAGCATCTTCTTGACTTTATTTTCTATGATTAGATGATCATAAACAGAGCTTTGTCTACTAAAATATTACCGTAATAATAATTCTCAGGAACTTAGAATGCTTTTATAAAAAAAATTATTATCCCTGAGATTTGTTTTCTTTCTGTGCTCCTTGAAATATATTTATTTCTTTTCTCTGCGTTGACTGTAACATTGCCTAGTGCCTTACCCCTGCTTGAGTATGCATCCTCACGAGCTAAAATATCACAACTCCTTGATCAGGCAGCAGGCCAGGTGGATGAGATCAGAGCCTGAGATGAGGCCAGTGTTCCTGGGTCCGAATCATCAGGTGTGTTTATCATCGTGGGCACAAAAGAAGGATAGGAACAGACTGCAATCTTCTGCTAAATGTAAAAAATGTAAGGAGTTGATGTTGGAAAGGCAACAACTTGAGCCTTCTCCAGCATGTCCTAACACCTAGAATTACAAATGCGGATTAAAAATTAACATATGATCATTGTAAAACGTTTACTTAACAGAGACAGCTTTAAAGTAAAAAGGAAAAATCACTGAGATCTTACTGTCCATTAATGATCATTACTATCATTTTGGTAAGAATCCTTTCAGAGTTTTTTTTTGCCATGAAGACATACAAATGCACTTTCAAAGAAAATTAAATTTGTTTATAGCAGGCATGCTATCTGATAACCTGGTTTTTACATAGCATATTATAGTTTGAGCATATTTCTAATTCAATAAATATAGATTTGTAGCATTTTATTGACTGTCATTCTGTTGTGTCAATGTCATAGATATATTCTAACTTAACTGTATCATTTAAATATTAATTATGTAGTTTAACATTCAGTTTGTTGCCAGCTTATTTTTGCAAATATAAACAATTCTGTAATAGCTTTTCTTAAATATTCATACTTGTCTAGTCTTTTTTTTTTTGAGACCAAGTGTCGCTCTGTTGCTGAGGCTGGAGTGCAGGGACTAGATCTCGGCTCACTGCATGCCCCGCCTCCCAGGTTCAGTCGATTCACCTGCCTCACCTTCCCAAGTAGCTGGGATTACAGGTACCCATTACCACGCCTGGCTAATTTTTTTGTATTTTTATTATAGATGGAATTTCTCCATGTTGGCCAGGCTGGTCTTGAACTCCTGATCTCCTGCGTAGCTGGGATTACAGGCACCCTCCGCCATGCCTGGCTAATTTTTGTATATTTAGTGGAGACGAGGTTTCACCATGTCGGCCAGGCTGGTCCTGAACTCCTGACCTCAGGTGATTTGCCTGCGTCAGCCTCTCAAAATGCTGAGACTACAGGTGTGAGCCACCGTGCCTGGCCATGCATTCGAGTGTACTAATACATACCCTGGTGTACCCTCCACTGAAATCAAGACTTAGAACATATTCATCACTGCAGGAGGCACCCTGATGCCCCTTCCCTTCCATCAAGCCCCCAGCCCACCCTGGCCCTAGGCCACCACTCTTCTTTCACTGTGAATCAGATTTGTCTTTTCTTTAGGTTTATACAAATCAAATCATATAGCATGTAATCTTTAGTGTCTGGCCTCTTTTGCTTAACATCGTGTTTTCAAAATTCATCATACTGTTGCACGTATCTGTAGAGTTTCCCTTTTTATTGCTGAGTAGTGTGATGATACTAAACTTTCAAAAATCTATT
The DNA here is from genome assembly GCF_009761245.1 of Sapajus apella. NCBI lineage: Eukaryota > Metazoa > Chordata > Mammalia > Primates > Cebidae > Sapajus > Sapajus apella. The sequence continues at coordinate 2,521,345 of NW_022436996.1, forward strand.
CAGATGTCGAGGGACAGAGGGTTGTTTCTAGTTTTGGGCTGTTATGAGTGAAACTGTTATGAACATTTGGCTACAAGTATTTGTGTGGACATTTTTTCTTGTTTTAGGTAAATACCCAAGAGCAGAATTGCTAGGCCAAATAGTAAGAGCATGTTAAAACAAAGAAATGAAAAACGAAGCAAACCTGTCCATCTGTTTTGCAAATTGTTTGCCATTGTTCTTTCCCGCTGTGGCATGTGTGTGTTCCCCTCGCTCTAACTCCTCACCGATGTTTGCCGCTCACCGAAGGACTTTTCCGCTCATCCGCCCCGTGGCTGTGCGGTGGGATCCCGGCATAGCTTGAACTCACATTTCCCTAGCGGCTAATGATGTTGTACATCTTTCATGTGTTCATTGGCTTTGTACATGATATCTTCTTTGGTGAAATATCTGTTCAAACCTTTCTTCATATTTTTAAGGGTTACTTATTTCCTTGTTACTGAATTATGTTGTTCTGAAATTCTATCAGGCCTTTATCAGATATATGTATTGAGAATAATTTCTTCCATCCATGGTTTTCTGTTTTGTGTTCTTAACAATGGCTGTTAATAAGTAGAAGTCTATAATTTTGATGAAGTACAATATATCATGTTTTTTCTTTTAGAATATAAGATTTTTGTGTTTACTAAAACTTCTTTGCCTAACCAAAGATCGTAATGATTTTATCTTATGCATTCTTCTAGAAGAGTTGTAAATTTAGTTTAGGCTTAGGTCTATTCATTTTGAATTTATTTTTATGGGGTGAGGTAAGGTCAGATATCTAGTTATTCCAGGATCATTTCTTGAAGAGATTTTTCTTTCTCTATTGAATTACTTTAGCCCATTGATTGGAAATCAATTGGCCATCTTAGTGTGGTCTATTTCTGAATTCTGTTATGTTTCTTGATCTGTACGTCCATTCTTATGTCATGACCCTACTGTCTTGGCTCTTATAGCCTTATAGTGAGGACTGGAATAAGGTAGTGTAAGTTCTTTGGTAAAGTAGGTCCATTGCATTTCCTTATAAACTTTAGAATCAACTTGATAATTTTTAAAAACTTGGATTTTGATTGCCATTAAATTGAGTCCATTCATCAATTTGGACAGAATTGCCATCTTAAGCCTTCCAGTTCATGGTCATGATACAGTTTTCCATTTATTTTTCTCTTCTTTAACTTCTCTAAGTGGTCTCTTAGAACTTTCAAAGTATAGGACTTGTACTGATTAATCTCTAGGTATTTCAGATATTCGGATGTCCTTATAAGTGGCATTTACAAACTTTAACATTTTTATTGTTTATTGTACATAGAAATGCAAAATCGATTTTTGTATGTTATCCCTATACCCTGAGACCTTGCTAAACTCACCTGTTAGTTTGACTATTTTTCCTTATAGGTTTTCTATGATTTCTTACATACACAATAATGTCACTGCAAATAAAGAATTTTCTTTTTAAATTTTCGATCTGTGTGCTTTCAGTTTCTCTTTCTTGCGTGACAGCAGTGGCTATCACCTGCAGGATGACATGATTGGGAGCGGTACCAGCGGTTTCCTTGCTTGGGGTTGCCAGTCTTAAGGGGAAGGCATTCAGTTTTTCACCATTAAATATGACAGCTGTGGGCTTCACGTAGACACTTCCAAGCAGGTTGAAGAAGGACACGTCTATTTCTAGTTTTCTAAGAGCTTATGATTATTTTTGATATTAATATTGGCCATCAGTGTATTACTCTTTTTTCTTATCCCTTTATATGTTGCTGAATTAAATTTGCTAACATTTGGCTACACTTAAACTAGGCATACAGCCTGTAGTTTTTTCTGGTGATGACATTTCTGGGTTTAATTTCAGGGTATAACTGGTTTCACAAAATTGAATTGGAAAGTGGTCCTTTTTCCTTTATCTACTTTCTTAAAGGTTTGATAGAATTTACCAAAGTCCTGCGGGTCTGGGAGTTAGTAGAAAGGCTTTGTAGGAAGGCTTTGTTTTTTAACTTTGTGTTTTTCCCCTCTTTTTTTTTTTGTGCTTAGATTTATGAAAAGCTTTAAATTATTAAATCAATTTTCTTTATTTTTTGCATCTCTTTAAATTTTATTTCTTCCTAAGTTGGTATTTTTTGTGTTTCACAGAGATCATCATTTTTACCTAAATTGTTGAATCATTGTGATAAGGTAGTTCATATGGGTCCCCTATTATCTATTTTATATCTGTAATATTTATCATGAAATTTCCTCTTTTATTTCTGATATAGGCAATTTGTGTTTTCTCCTTTTTCTAACTAAAATTAATAAATTTTACTGATCTTTCAAAAAAACCACTGATTTTTCTTTATTGTCTATTTTTGTTTTTAACTCTTTATTTTCTTCTACTTTGGGTTCAATTTGATTCATACATCTTGCACACTCAAAACACAGTTATTTTCTAATTACGTCATAGTATAATATTGTAAGACATCTTCCTTGTAAAACATTCGGATAAAAGTATTAGTAGAAAGTGAATTTCACCTAGATATGCACCACCTGCGACAGTAAACATCAGCATTTGGGAGAGATTCAAACGTATCATTCTATGCAGATGAAATTATTTCATGCAACTTTATAGTTTCTCTTCTACCACCCTGTTCATTTTGCATCTCAATATCCCTCTGAAATTCCCTCTCAGCCCCACAGCAAACTTATGAAAACTATGGTATGTAAACTTTCATCTGTTTCTCCATGCACACTTAATATGCTGGTGTATTTTTTAGTTCATTCTTTTATATAAATACGTTCATAGTATATACATTTCACTATATCTTATTTTTTCTTATGCTTGCATACATTTCTTTTTTTGTTTTTTAAATGGAGTCTCTCTCTGTCACCCAGGCTGGAGTCCAGTGGAGCGATCTCTGCCCACTGTAACCTCTGCCTCCTGGGTTCAAGTGATTCTCCTGCCTCAGCCTCCTGAGTAGCTGGGATTACAGGCGTGCACCACCATGCCCAGCTAACTTTTTTTATTTTTGGTAGAGATGGGGTTTCACCATGTTGGCCAGGCTGGTTTTGAACTCCTGACCTCAAGTCATCTGCCCGCCTTGGCCTCCCAAAGTGCTAGGATTACAGTTGTGAGCCACCGCGCCTGGCACATACATTTCTTATAATAAATGTGGAATTAAAAAAAAAGACACAGAAGTCTCTCCAAGTCTGTTGGCCTAATTCTATCTCATTCTGTGTAGTAGATGCCATGGCATTGTACCAGAATTTGTCATCCCAGAACCATTTTTATTTTACTTTGATTCTTTTTTGGACCCTTAAAACTAGGCTTATAAGATCCTCATGTTTGTACACATTGAGCACTTACATAAGGTGCTTTTTGCTGTTTGGGATAGGAAAAGATAGAAAAATAGATGGATACATGCTTCTCTGTATGTTGCTAGATTTAGTGAAGAAAATTGTAACAAGTCATTCTTCTCACACTTCCAGCATGAATGAGCGAACCCCTTTTTCCCAGTGTTGATGTGATACTCCCTTTCCCCCACTCCTTGTTATCCGAGAACTTTGCGATTCTTGATTTTAGCAATTTGGACAATGTCTTTCCATTTCCTGATATGACTGATGAGGATTTAATGATTTTATATCACCAGGCCTTCCCTTTCAATATAGTTATATGACTATTTGCATTTTCATCAATAAACAGTATGTGGCTTGTGGAACCCGTTGCTCCAGCAGAGGCGGTTGTGGGAAGAGGAAAGGCTCTGGTGAGTCCTGGTGTCTTCCTGCCATTTCCAGCCAAGCACTGGGAGAGAAGGAGCCTAGGAGAGGACTGATGGTGTGCAGGCGGATGGATGAGATGGCAGGTGCCTGGGTCCCTGATGCAGTCATTTGAGGCCTCCCAGCCTTGGACAAGAAAGTGATTTGCTTGTCTTTTAAAAATTGATGTTTCAAATTTAAAAATATATAATGTGGTTTTAAAAATTTTGTTGGTTTTGTGGATTGCAAAAATCTCCCAGGCTGTGACTTATTGATTTATACGTGCTTTTGCCACACTTTACACTTTTTACCTGTAAGGAGAGTGTTTGTGGAGGGTTTCATTTCCTTACCCTCTATTTAGCCACATGGAATTTGTAGAACTTTATAAATTTATGGCTTGCCTTGATGATGTCATTCATAAGTTTTGGAAAATATTACCAATTATCTCTTTAAACAGTGGTTTGTCTGTACTCTGGCTTCGGTTTCTTTCGGAGCTGCCGTTCTGTGCCTGTTGGATCTTCCCCCTAAGTCCTGCAGTCCCTGCCCTTTTCCTCTCTGTGTTTTAGTTGCAATATTTTCCATTGACCTGCACTCTGCTTCATGGTCCTTTCTTCTGCTGGGTAGCATCTGCTGTGAAACCCGTCTGTTGAGTTCTTCCTTTCGATTATTGTATTTTCCACTTCTAAAATTCCCATTTGGCTCTTTTTAATAGATATCAATTCTCTGGTGAGATTTTGCATTTTTCATTCTTGTTCCCATCATTTCCTCGAACATATTCATAATCTATTTTAAATTCCTTACCTGATAATTTTAGTATATGCATCCAAGGTGGATGTATTTCTGCTGACTTGTTTCCCCTGACTTTCAATCACTGAGTTCCATCACTGTAATGTGCATGGCATTCCCGTGCCTGCCCTGAATTCTAGACCTTGTGTATGAACAGTTGTGAGATCTCTGGGTGCCATCTTCTCCCAGAGAGGCTTCATGCTTTCTGTGCCAGGCAGATCAAGGAGGTCCAAGCTGACTTCAAGTCTAAGCTGACTTGAGTCTGGGCTGTCAGCAGGGCTCCGTGGGCCCCTCCTCTCCAGAGGTCTTAGCCAGAGGCCTGTGGGGATCACCAGGCCCCTCTCCTCAGCAGGTGCTAATCTCCAAGCCTTGATTTTTCTGGAACTTGCTGAACATTCACTACTGTGGCTTGGGCTTTTTTCTTGGCTTGGTGCCTTTTCACCCCTTGCAACCTCGTAAGCCAGTGTATGTGTGAGGGAAAATGCTGACACCATTTTCCTGGATAAGCCAGGACTGGTTTATTCCTCCCCTTCCCAGTGGGATCCTGGTCCCTCAAGTCTCTCATTTTGTTTTCCATCCACATGAGCCCGCGGAAACCTTGTTGGGGTCTCTGACTCTCAGTAGTGGCCCCAGGCCTGGCTCTTTGTGCAGACTGAGCCTTGCTCTATATCAGACTCAATAGATGGCTTGATGGGAGAAGCTGCAGGATGTGGCCCCTCTCTGGGGGTTTACCCTTCTTCTGGTTTTGCCCTCTCAAGTCCTTGTGGCCTCTATGGTGCTCCAGTGCTTTCAAACAGATTTTGGGGGTGTTTTTCCAGATTTTCTATTTAATCATGGCAGGAGCATGGGCTCACCACAAGCAACCTCCCACATCAGCAACTTGAGCTTTTTCCAAATAAAAAAAATTGACAACATAAATAATAAATAACTGCCCTCCTGGAAGCTGCAAGGGAAAAGCAGCCCTATGATGGTTTGAAGAATTAGACAGGCACCTATAAGTGAGCTAAAATTTCATCATGTCCTGCTGTGCATTTTTGATTATCCCTTTTATTTTTTGAAAAAAAATTCAGGTTAAGAAAATTCCTTTCTATTTTCTATATTGCTTAAACTCATGAATGATTGTTAATTTTATGTAATGATTTTTCCGAATCAACTGAGGAGAGCTATGTCTTTTCTGCTTTAATCTGTTGTGGTAACTTAGTAGTTACCTTGTAGATATTCTGGTGTTGAACCATTTTACACTCTTAGGTGAAATCCCGCTTTGCCATGATAAATGAGCTGTAAAATGGCTCATGTGCTGATATTGAGTTTGGGATCCTGGCCTGTGTGAGCAAAAGCAGGAATGGCGAAGGACTTTTTCCTGCATCGTCTCTGGCTGGTTCTAGTGTTAACATTGCTGGCTGTATTAGATGGGTTGGACCTTGCTCTGGTCTGCTCATCTGTGAGCCCAGCCTACCTGCTCCCTCGGGGATGCTGTGTCACGGTTGTTGTGCTGTTTTCAAACCCCATTATTCTCAGCTTTGCTGTTCTCTTTTTTTTTTTTTTTTTTTTTTTTTTGAGATGGAGTCTTGCTCTGTCACCCAGGCTGGAGTGCAGTGGCTCACTGCAACCTCTGCCTCCCGGGTTCAAGCAATTCTCCTGCCTCAGCCTCCTGAGTAGCTGGGATTATAGGCGTGCACCACCACACCCAGCTAATTTTTGTATTTGTAATAGAGATGGGGTTTCACTATGTTGTCCAGGCTGATCTCAAACTCCCAACCTCAAGTGATCTGCGTGCCGTAGCCTCCCAAAGTGCTGGGAATACAGGCGTGAGCCACCATACTGGCCAGCTTTCCATTTTTGTATCACCTTTGGTTCGTAGAGTTATTTAGCTGATTTTGAGCTTGATCATGTTTTATTTTGGGGGGGGCGGGTGTGCTTGGTAGATTTTATCTGTCATGGTAAATGTTTGGGCCTGAGAGGGAACCTTAAAACTGACTCTATAATGACATCTTGGCAAGAAGCCCACGTGAGGACATTTATTTATTTTTGAATATTTTAAACAGTTTTATTTGGAAAAGGCTCAAGCACAGAGGGAAGGCTGGAGAATGCTGTGAGGAGCACGCAGGCACAGAAAATCATTTGTGAGCATTCTTGCCATGTTGACCTATGTGTGTACAACTTCTCTACGGAACTGAGGAAAGCACATTTTAGATGTTGTCACTTTGCTCTTTAGCGTGACATGCATCTCTAGGAGAGTCTTTCAGAGCTTTGAGAAGACCCAGTTTCTGATGGATTAGAGATCCCGCCGTGCAGCTGCCCACTCCCTTTGTCCTTATCATTGTCCGTGTTCACTTCCGTGGTTTCTTTCTTTTTCTTTTTCTTTCTTTCTTTCTTTTTTTTTTGAGATGGGGTCTCCCTCTCTTGCCCAGGTGGAGCACAGTGGCGCAATCTCGGCTCACGGCAACCTCCGCCTCCCAGGTTCAAGCAATTCTCCTGCCTCAGCCTCTGGAGTAGCTGGGACTACAGGTATGTGCCACCACACCTGGCTAATTTTCGTATTTTTAGTAGAGACGGGGTTTCACCATGTTGGTCAGGCTGGTCTCGAACTCCTGGCCTTCTGATCCTCCCACCTCAGCCTCCCAAAGTGCTGGGATTACAGGCATGAGCCACCGTGACCGGCCTATTTCTGTGGTTTCTAACTGCACGAAGGACGGCGGTTGCAGCACAGGAGACTTCCCAGCGGTGGCGGGCGGGGAGCCGTCACTCCTGTGGTTTTCTTCTGCTGTGTCTGTTTGTTGGGTGACAGCAGCTTCGTGCCACGTTTCCCAGTCTCCTCGCAAGAGGCCTTGCGTGCATTTTTTTGGTTACTCTGCTGGTAACACCTGAATTTAAAATGGTTGAAAAGCTGTAGTAATGAGTTTTCTCAGGCTCGTAACTGATGCCAGGAGACCCTTTCCGTCCCATTTGTGAAATGTGTCAGATATAGACTAAGTCTAACACAAAATTCACAAACATTTGCTTGGGTAAAAATGGCACCATACCGAAAAAGAAAATATTACCTCAGTGCCAACAAATTAAAAATAATTTTATATCCAAATTGTTGGCTAAGGTATTCCCAAATTTTTCACATCCAGGTTTTTAAAGTTGTTTATAAAAAGAAAATTTTAAATTTTTTGCTTCAGATTACACACCTCTTTGCTTCACTCATTTGAATGTGATGATGTGTTTTCAAGAGTGAGTGAATGAAACCTGTGCTTACATTGTGTCTGTTTTCTGGCGTACCGTGACATGGACAGACCACCTTGTTAGTAATGAATGCACACGCCCCCAGATTGCCTGGTGTGACCTCCGGCCAGGCAGTGCGTGTCTGGAGGCCTGAGTAGGAGGTGGGCGAACCAGCTCCCTGATTCTGGCCTACCACCAAGCCTTGATCAGACAGAGTCAGAACAAATAGTTACTAAATGAAATCAAATCAGTGGATTCTGGTAGTTGGGTTGGTTGGAGTGTTGACTGTGTGAGGAGCAATGGAAATGCAGATGGGGGTCTCTCCCTTCTGTTCACTTTTCTCCCAGTGTGGAGTGGTCGATGGCCTTCCTGGGCCTTCCTTACTCCTCCTTAGACTCCAGGGTTATTCACATGACCTCCCACACGTGACTCTGCAGCTCCACTTGCTGAAGGCCTGGTGTGCATTTTCCTGGTCTGGACTTTGGATTCAGATTGCACTGATGTGTGGAACAGGGCCAGGGCACTGCTACACCATCATAAGCCTAGAACTCAGAGGCCTTTTTTCCGCCACCCTCTTCCACTTCTTCTCTTGACCTGGGAACTGGCCCAGGATAGCCCACTCTTCCCAGGAAGAAACTGGAGGAGCAGAGGCGAGCTGCTGCAGCAGAACCCAGCCTAGACCTGCGGACCCCGAGCTGGCCTTCAGGTGTGCGAGCCACGGAGACGCCTTCTGGGCGCTGCTGCTGAGGTTCTGTGGTTGCTTGGGTCTGCGCGTGCAGGTAACTGTGAGTGCTGTCGAGGATGCCTGAGTCAGCGAGGCATGTCTTCGTTTTAACGTGATATAAAATGTGTTAAGTGAACACGCGACAGGCTTTCTATTTCCTTTTAATAGTCTTCCTCATGAAAATAATCCCAGAACTGTAAATATGAAAAGCTTGACCTTGAGGCCTTTACAGAAGACGAAGGGGCCTGTGATCGAAAGTTGGCCCCAGTGGGGCTGGAACTTGGCCCTGGGACTCCCAGAACAGTGCTCTTTCTTTGACCTGCGGACTCTCTTGTACGAGGAGAAAAGGTGTTAGGCCCACCCGGTTGTGTGCCGCACAGGCAAAGGCTGACTGAAAAAGCAGCCTCCCTTGCTGGGGTCCATCGTCTGTGTTTCAAGCCGTCTTTAGATGGCGCGGTTGGCCGTGGGCGGGTTCCTGGGGCCCCAGGTTCGACCCCGCACTAACTCCCGAGTTCCTAGGCACAAGGTGTCACTGTTGTGCTGACTGTGGAGATAACGTTCTTGCTGAAATTTTAATGCCTTTAATGGTTTGCCTTTTTAGCCCAGAGTGAACTAATCAGACAGCCTCTGCTGGGACATAAATCATAGCATATTTCTGAGGAAGCTCGGGTGAAATAAATCAAGGAATTTTTTTTTTTAATCAGCTCTTCAATCACTCTTTTTAGTCACGTAGAAAAATGGTCCGTGCTGTATTTACAGTTTGATGGTAAGGAGATGTTTAACATCAGTGCAGGAGATTAAAAATGACAAGTTATATGGTGAAGCGTGTGAAAAGGTGTTTACACGGACATGCAGCATCTAGGCTGATCTACAACTCAGTAATAGATGCCATCAATCTCCCCGCGAGCCCACAAGGCGGGAGAAGCAAACGTGGTGGCTCAGCGGCCTTCCCGCCCGCCGCCCAGTCCCAGCCAGACCCACCTCGCCGCCCTCAGGAGCCCCCCGGCCGCCGCCCACAGCCTTTCTCACGGGCGCACCCCGTGATGCGGGTTCACCCACTCGGCCCCGCCTGTCAGTGAATTTTCTAACTCATTGCCTTCCTGAAACTGAGTGAAAAATAAACCTGATAAAATAATGTTTTATTCCACCTGTGGTCCCAAACACATTCTAGTTATTTTTTCCATCAAACAAAAAACTTTTTCAAAAAGCGTTATTTACTTAATCTACTTTTTTTTTGTAGACATGACATTTTACGTTATGATTCTTATTGAGTTGGAGTCTTGCTCTGTTGCCCAGGCTGGAGTGCAGTGGCAGCATCTCCACTCACTGCAGCCTCCACCTCCCGGTTCAAGCCATTCTCCTGCCTCGGCCTCCCTAGTAGCTGGGATTACAGGCACCCGTCACCACACCTAAGTCTCTGTATGTTTCAGTAGAGTCAGGATTTCACGGTGTTGGCCAGGCTGGTCTCAAACTCCTCACCTCAGGTGATCTGCCCTCCTCGGCCTCCCAAAGTGCTGGGATTACAGGCGTGAGCTACCTTACCTGGCTGTATAGTACTTTTAATTGACACATAATTGTGTATACTTTTGGGGTAAAATGTGATGTTTTGATCTAGGTAATACATTGTAGAAAGATTCAATCAAGCTAATTAATGTACCCATCACCTCACCAACTTATTTTTTTGTGTGTAAGAATGTCAAAAATCTATACTTCTATCCTTGAAATATACAACATGTTATTATTAACTGTGGTCACCCTACAGTCAATAGATCACGAGAACGTCTTCCTCCACACTAGCGGAGACGTTCACTTGCCCCGTCCTCCCTGCCCTCACGGCCTCTGCTAAGCCACCTTTCTGCTTCCCGTGTCTGTAACACCGACTTTTAAATTTCACTGTAAGTGAGATCACGTGGTCTTTCTGTGCCTGGATGTTCCACTTAGCATAATGTGCTCCTGGTTCCTCCTTATTGTGCAAATGGCAGGATTTCTTTTTTTATTTTCTTAAAGCTGAGTAATATCCCATTGCATGTATATACCATATATATACCATGATTTCTTATCCATTCATCCCTCGATGGATACTTCGGTTGATTCCAAATCGGGGCTACTGTGAATAGTGCTGCAGCATACGTGGGAGTGCAGGTATCCCTTTATACTGATTTCATTTCCTTTGGGTCCATACCCAGCTGTGAGATTGCTGGATTGTATGGTAGTGCCATTTTTCACTTTTGAGGAACCTCCATGCGGGCTTCCAGTATGGCTGCATGCTCGCTAACACTTGTCATTTGTGTTTTTCATCATAACCTCCTAACTGGCGCGTGGCGATATCTCATCATGGTCTTTCTGAGCGTCTCCCTGCTGACTCGAGATGTTGGGTGTCCTTCGTGGTCCTGTTGGCCATGTGCATCTTGTTTTTTAAGACGTGTCTGTTTGGACCCTTTGCCCATTTTGTAATCGGGTTCTTTGTTTTCTTGCTGCAGAGTAGCTTCAGTTCCTCCTGTGTTTGGACGGTAGCCCCTTGTCAGATGGGTGGTTTGCAGACATTCTCTCATCTGTCGTTTGCCTCCTCACTCTGTTGACTGCCTCCTTTGCAGCACACAATCCAGTTCTTGCAAAAGAATTGTAGATGGCAGATGTTTTGGATTTTATTTAAAAAATGAGAGATATTTATTATATAAAACATTTGATGTTAAAAACTTGACAGACACCAGGATTATTGAAATGATATGTAAAGTAGAAATAAGTTTACTGTAAGTGAAGCCTGAAGGGCTCTCTTACAAGCCTTCGTGCTTTAGCCTTCTAGGGCCATCCTTTCCCCATTTCTTTTCTCAACAAAAAAAAGAAATGCTATAAACACAATCGACATTTACTTTCACTCGGCGCACGCACGCGTGCGCACACACACACACACACTCATACTCACACTCCAGCATGTTTCTTGGGTCTCACTGTGTTACAGGCTGATGTTTTCTGAATTGGGAAGGAGAGTGGTTGGTACCAGCCTATTTACACTCTCAGGGCTGCCACTGACTTAATGCCAGTAGGAAGGAGTTATGACAGAATGACCCAGGTTAATAGTGGGTTCTGGGTATCAATACTTTTCAGAATTTTTGTTTGTATGCAGTAAGTATTTATTGAATGCCAATCATAGACACAGCCAAATAGTAGCCACTGTGAAGAATGTAAGCAGTACAAACCATGGCTGTCGTTCCAAGGAGATTTTAATTCATTTAGAAAGGCCGTAGTGTACACATAGTGCTAATCAAATCATGTTGTAACCAACGAAGCTGGCTTAACCCCATCTACAACATAAAGAGAGATGACCATAGAAGAATAATGACTATGAAAAAAGGATTTTTTTCTAATAGCGTATTATAATGTTTTTAAACTCAACTTCATAATGGCATACAATGTAAGGATTTCCGGAGCAGGATAATGATTTCCATAGCATATCACCTCTATCCTTTCCCAACTCCCCTCCCCCTGAAAATTCCATTTAGCATGGCTGGAGTTGGTGATGCCAGCGTGACACAGGGGCTGGTGTTCGGCATCCTGCCCTCTGGCTGGCCTTCATGCTGGGGCTCTGCCAGCTGTTTCCTGGCCTGCCCCACCACGTTGGGAAGAAGCTTTCTGTGCTTCTGACTTTCTGCTTTGTGCGACTACCGTGTGAAACCCGGGGTCTCAGGGTCCTGCTCCCACAGGCTCAGTGAGCAGAGGGAGTTTCTCAGTCTGCCCATGGCTGCCCCCACCTCTCTCCCCATCCCTCTTCTCCTGGTTTCTTCCCAGGTCTGGAGTTGCAGGCTGGTCCTCATGTCTTACCTTGTCTCATGTATGCTCTTAGCTCCATTTATCTTGGGTTGTGATATTACTTCTTAATTTCCTGCATGGTATTTAATAGTGAAACATTACAGGAAAGCCTGTTAAACACATACAAAACACGAGTGCCTAGGATTCCATTATTCTGAAAAATTCAAGCAATTACAAGAACAATATGGTAACTAGAATCAAACTTTAAAATAGAGGAAAAAAAGATTCAGTATTTTAAATGTTAGGACTTAAAATTCTAAAAGGAAACAAGTTAAAAGCAATTGAATTTGTAATAATGACACAAATGTCAAGATTATTACTATATTTGGGAACAACTGTGGGTAACATGACGAAAAATAAATCCTGTTATGATAAATGTGTGATGTCTAGGAATGCCATTAGCGACATCTATCATTTTCACACCATTTACTGCACTTTCAGGGGCCCTACGCCTGTCCGTTGCCCTGGAAGGGGCGACGTCAGGTGTCACATGACGCAGACAGCACGCCGCTGCCTCGCCAATCTTCTGCACCTCCCTTGTGTCCCAAACTGGTGGGTCCCAGAGGGAAGTGGCTGACCCACACCTGCCACCAGTTCTCTCTCTGATGAATTTGAGTTAAGAGACACAGAGACTATATGGGATAGTTCAGTGGTGGTGGGGAGGGTGGCACAGAGGTGAAAATTCAAGCAGAGTAGGGGGGAAATGGACCACAATAAATCAAAGCCCCATACCAACTAAAATCACAGGGAAGCAGAGACCTTGGGCAAGCCGAGAAGTTGGTCTGAAGAGAGACGCTCAGGACCAGAGTGGATTCATGGAGCATAGCAGTGACTGAGATGGTGTGTGTGTGTTGCGGGGTGGTGGTGGGGGCGAGGGGGAGCGGGGGGGGGGGGGAGAGAGAGAGAGAGAGAGAGGAGACAGAGACAGAGGGAGAGAGCGGGAAGAAGAGCTTTGGCCCCGGCTGTCTTGTTCCAGCCCCTGGGGTGCTTGACTGTATTGCATATTCTGTCTTGGAATTCCTTGAGTTCTAGGACCTATAGTCTTACGATAAAATCTCTTTTTCTTGTTAGTTTGAGTGGTATTTTTGTTTATCAAAGCCAAAGATTTTCCTGCCTAAAATAATATTAAGAAGGATAGCATAGAACATATTAGAGGAAAGCAATCATTTATTTTATGGAAAGGCAGGAACAGAATAAATGGAGAAGCATTCCATGTTGATGCAGTGAGAGATGAACTCTGTGGAGATGCCAGTTTTCCTAAAATTAATTGCTAAGGCTCAAATAATTGATGAAAATGGGATTAAGCTTCCTTTTCTTCATGTTTTTTGAGATTGCTGGAATTATTTTAAAGTTCATCTGATAGAATAAACCTAATAAGACATAATACTAATAATAACAGTGAACATTTACTTAGTGATTACTGGTACTGGAGTCTTTTCAACTAATTTCCATGTATTCAGAAGAGAATGGCCACAAATAAACATGACATTTTATAAAAGGAAGGGTGGCGAGGAGACACAAATGCTACAGAATGTTAAACCTGCTCTAACGGTGGTCATCAAACATTTGTGGTGTCTGCTCTGGAGAATAAGTTGAAAATCAGAGAGCCTCACAGAGCTCACTTTGAATTTATTTATCTTTATATTATGTATAGGAGGAATATGTCATATATTCTGTATGTTGCAGTTGGCTACTAATTTTAAATATTGTCTTACAAGGTCAACTTAGATGCTCACTTTATTCTCCCAAATGAATTACATTTAGATGAGATACACATGTAAAAAAATCGGGCCACAGAAAATTGGAGAAGACTCTCATGGTCTCCCCCCAAATCTTCTCTGAGCCACACATTGCATTTCACTTCCCTCAGCTGTTTTTCATTAATTCTGATTCCCAGACTTTTCTCCATTCTGACTACACCGTAAAGGGACTCTACCGCTCGATGAATGATTTTGGCTACCATCGGACTGTTTTAAACAGGCAAATGTCTTCGAAGTATCATCTGTGTGCAAAATAGAAAGTGACTTGGAGGTGGAAAGACCAGCAGAAAACTGCTGCAGGCCAGGAAAGCCGGTGGCGGCTTGGGTTAGACACACAGAAATATGTAAGAGCTTGTGATGGATGGGACGTGAGGTTCTGGAAAGGCAGGAGCCGGGCAGCTGGGAGCAGTGGTGCAATTCACCAAAAGAGGAAAGGTGCAGGAGCAGGCTGGGTGGAGAAGCTTGTGTGTTCGTTCTTAGACAGGCTGAGTCTGAAGGGCTCTGAAATACCCAGTGAAGACAGGTAGTAGACAGCTTGGCATGTGTGTTTGAGTTTCAGGAGACCAGTCTTGAATGAAAATGTAGATTTCGGAGTTATTGGCATATAGATAATAACAAAAGCTCTGGAGATGGAGTGGCAGTGGTTGGGGTGAGCACTAGAGAACCCACGGAGCTGGGCCCCCTGGACACACACGCTCTGGGACCTTAGCCCTGGAAGGTAAGAGCTGCCATGGAGCATGCAGTGGCAAAGACAGGGGCTGTTCATGGTCCCAGTGGCAGGAACTCCCATTTGCCAAGGTGAATTCGGTGCTGATGTTCAAATAGCCAGCAACAAAACTCACAGGTGAGCCCCTGATGTGACTCGGTTCCTCAAGGAAGCCATCTGACCACTTGGGGACAAGCTGACTCTACTGCACCCCTTCTGTCTGGGAGGACTGGTGGCTCAGCCTCATGGTAGCAATCACCCACCCTGGGCGCTGGTTTGCTGTTCCTGCTGCGATGCTTCAGGCAATACCACTGTCTGAGCAGTAGGTACACAGGCAGGGACTGTCATGAAACCTCAGGGAGTCACAGTGAGGGAGGGTGTATTAGTCTGTTCTCACGCTGCTAATAAAGACATTCACAAGACTGGGTAATTTATAAAGGACAGAGGTTTAATGGACTTCAGTTCACATGGCTGGGGAGACCTCACGATCATGGTAGAAGGCAAAGGAGGGGCGAAGGCACATGTCACACGGCGGCAGGCAATAGAGCGTGTGCAGGGGAACTGCCCTTTATGAAACCATCAGATCTCGTGAGACTTACTATCACGAGAACAGTATGGGAAAGACCCACCCCCATGCTTCAATCACCTCCCACCGGGTCCCTCCCATAATATGTGGGCATTCTGGGAGCTACAATTTAAGATGAGATTTGGATGGGGACACAACAAGACCATATCAGAGGGGCAGAGGGCGGCTGCCATAGGACCTACTGGAAGCTTCCTGTACCTGTCCATGTGCGTCAGGCCTGATAGAGCAGAGGGGTATGGGCTGAAACCCCAGCTGGAGGGCAGTGCTCTGCGAGGCTGAAGTCTAGGCCCAGAATCTGAGCTCTCTCCACGGCACTGTGTCCCGAGGAAACCCAGGAACCAGAGGTGGAGACAGGAGTAGCCCCACTCTTCTCCCTCCAGGTGAGCCACGGGGAGACTTGGTGCTTCCTCTTCTTGCCACTGGGGGCTCTTCAAGGCTAGTTTAGTCCCCTGAGTGAGAACTTTTGCTGGTGGTCACAGCTGGGGTCCTACTGGATGATAGGCCAACAGCTCCCTCTGCACCATTTTTGCACAGGAGCCCCTGCTTGGGCTGGCAGAGACTCCAGAGCTGTGCTGCAGCCCCGGGACCTTGCGCCCCAAGCCTCCTTCCTCATCCTGCCGCAGTTAGGTCTGCAGTTCGGCTGTGGACTCTCCCCTCCTGCTCCTGCTCCCTCTGTCTCACTCACAGGAGCTTCCCTGATCCAGCTCACACACTTCAAACTCTGGTTTTGAGTCAGTGTCACCAGGGCTGCAAGCTGACCCAGATGGGTAGGTTGACATTGGGAAATAGTCTTAGATCTCTGAGACATCCTGAAATGGAGGAATTGCTTTAACTAATAGGAAGATACTATTCTTCCACCAAACAAGTTTGAGGAACGTTTTCTCTGGGGAAGATTTTCAGTGCTCCATTAGGAGTATTATTTGAAAAGATACAGGAAACATAAACCCTTAAAAAACCCACAGTTGAGGGAATCTCGCTGAAGCAGAAAACAGGCTAACGCCTGAGGAGGGGCTTACCAAGGCTGAAGTAGGTCAGGAACCGGCTCCGGGCTGTGTGGGTGGGAAGCGTACTGGTGGGGCCGGTCTAATCATCAGATGCAAAATCAGACCAAAACATTGAGCGGCAGAAGGAATCTGGGCCTCCTTGAGCCAAAAATGCTTCCATCAGAACCTTGTCTCCACTTTTGGGTTTCTTCTCCAGTAATTTATAAGTGTTCATCTGGCTTTTGACTTTGTCTGGATTCTTAAGTTTTAATTTTGTGGGTAAGGCCAGAATGCTTCCTTCAGAAAGAGCTTTACTCCAGGGATGTGGGACAGAGTGATGTCCTGAAGGTGGGTTAGTCTGAAGAATGTCCTGGAAGACTCCTGAAGATTCACTGAGCCTCCATGGGAGCCCTTGGGACTCTAGTATTAGACACATGTTATGTTTTCCACAATTTCCTGTTGAAATGCAGAAAGACCCCTCTGTATCTCAGAGAAATGGCAGCACTGACATCCACTAACACCTCAAGAGGACTTAGGAGGCAGGAGACTGTTGATGTCAGGTCCTGAAGGAGAAAGATACAAAGCCCACGTTCACCAACCTCACACTCCCTGCTGCACCCGAAGCTTCAGTCTCCTTCTTTTTCTTTCTTTGTTTTTGTGATGGAGTTTCACTCTTGTTGCCCAGACTGGAGTGCAATGGCACGATCTCGGCTCACTGCAACCTCTGCCTCCTGGGTTCAAGTGATTCTCCCAACTAGCTGGGACTACAGGCATGCATCACCACGCCTGGCTAATTTTGTATTTTTAGTAGAGATGGGGTTTCTCCATGTTGGTCAGGCTGGTCTAACTCCCAACCTCAGGTGATCTGCCCACCTCGGCCTCTTAAAGTGTTGGGATTACAGGCGTGAGCCACTGTGCCTGGCCATGTCAAGCTACTTCTAAACAGTGAGGATTTCAATCCAAGAGCTCTCAAAGTGAGGTCTTGACTAACTCAACTTTGCCTTTCGTTTGAGAAGTTAGAAGGCCTTCCTTGAGGAACAGAATCGTCTTTATTTATGAAACGGAATGTGATGATGCATGATCCCCATTTTATAGTTGAGAAAGTTGTCAACAACTCGAGTGACTTTTGGGAGTCTTGGATTCAACCCAACGTTCTGTCTCCACTGGGCGATGCTGTCTTGTCACATGTTCAAATCTAGTGCCTCAGAAGAAAACACACTTAAAAGAAGAAAGCACCGAGGCAGAGGAAACATCGGAAACATCTGGAATAGAGGGTGATACATTTTCAGCAGATTAGGAGGACTCTCTGCTAATGAGGGGAATTCCAGTCGTGCCCAGGAAACATCTTTCATAACCTGCCTTTATGTTTGGTCTCATGCGAAGTTTTGTTTTGTTGCCAGAGCATTTTCCAGGGTCATGCCAACTCTAATGAAGGTAGCCCGTGATCTGAAACTTTGATGGTTGATGAATCTCTCTGATGGGAACACAAAGGCACAGACACTCAGAAAATCCTCAGCACAAATGATGAAGGTAAATAGCATATCATTCCCTAAATTGCTTAATAGTATTTGGGCATAAATATCTTGGTAGGTCTTAAAAGATTTGCAGAGTTCACAGGGAAATCAGGAACCTGAAACTTACTGCTTCAAGCAAAAGTCTCTTTTCCTTCTAAACAAACCAGGAGGTTGCCTTTTTTTTTTTTTTCCCTTGCAGACTAATATAGCCCAGAAGTAGTAACTTCTTTATTTCACCATGGTTTCAGGTTTGTTTGATTTTTAAAAAATACATTTAAAAATTTTTCATCAAGTCTACAACTGACTTGTTTCTAAGTGTTCTGTAACCTTTTGGGCAGAGAGCCTTTCTGACCCACGCTGGCTTTGCTGCACCTGTTGAGGCCGGTTGCATTGAATGAAAGGCTGGTAGAGGCGCACTGGTGGGGCCTGAGGCCTCACTGCCACTCCCTAAAGGGACACAAGGGTCTTTCCTGGCACAGGAATCACCTGCTGCCTGTGTGTCCTGCTGGACTGGACCTGAAGCCAGAAGTCACGGGGTCCAGGTGATGCAGTTGTAGGGGTCGGCCTATGGGCACAGAACCATCAGAGGAGGGTCAGCATGGGCGGGCAGAGGATGCCAGGTCACAAAGCTGATGGGAAGGATGAGGTCATGGATGCCGTGGCAGCCCCAGGACTGGAACGATGACCCCATGGGTGCCTCTCTAATGCCCTTTGCATACCTCTTGTGCATTCGTCCGCTAGGATAAACTGGCACAGGGACTCAGAGTCTGCCTTAAGAAGAATCTCCACCTCAAAAGATTTTTGCCTGGACTTCAAGCTCCCTTCCTGTTCTCAAATCTATGAGATCCTGAAATTCTAATCCCAGAGCACTTTTCCAGTGAGGCTGTAACCCACACAGGTCCTGCAGCCACATACTCGGTGAGAACCCGCTCATGACGCCCCAGTGAAAACCTTTTGTGTTGCTGTGTGGCCTCTGTTCATCCTCTCAGCCCGAAACCAAAATGCTAATGAAGATCACTGAAGAGGAAGTCATTACCAATTAGAAAACCATCATGGTATTTTCGTTTTTGCTGAAGGACTTAATTATTATGAGAAATGATAATTAAAATTATAGTTTACCTTGGAAGTATTGAGAGATTTTTAGTTCTCTCATAAACTCATGAGCAATTAGATAGGAAAGAGTCTCTTATAACGACTTTTAGTAAGAAGAGAGAGTAAATTCAACCTGGTACTTAAACAAAATTAAAAAAAATTATGGATCTTTTATCCATATAAATGAATGTGGGGCTGGGAAAAGCCACCCCCTTCCTGCTTTTCCCCTCCTTATGTTCCAGCGTGTCTGGACCCCACATCATTCATTCACATGGGCTGCTGCTCCCATTCTTCAAAACAGGGAAATGCCATCTGGTTGGGCTGGGGCAGCTGTAGTTTCATGTACATTTGGGAAGGCCTGGACTGAGGCTTGTCTGTGTTATTTGGGGAGAATGTTATGGATGCAATGTTTGTTCCCCCCCAGATTCCTATGTTGGTGCCCTAACCCCCAATGTGACTGTATTTGGAGATGGGGCCTGTGAGGAGGTGATAAAGGTTAAATGATGTCATCAGGGTGGGCCCTGGTTTGACAGGACTGTCCCTTCTAGCAAGAGAAGGAGACAGCGAGAAGGTGGCCATCTGCAAGGCAGGAGGAGAACCCTCCCCAGGAACCAACCCTGGCACCTTGAACTTGGACTTCCAGCCCCCAGGACTGTGAGGAGGTAAATGTCTACGGTGTCATCCACCCAGTCTTTACTACTTTATTGTGGCAGCCTGAGGTGACTAATACAGAGAGATGAAGAAGTTCACAGAGTCAGGTACAGATAAAGTAGAGATGAGAGAGAAGAGACTTCTGCCCGGTGGGAAGGATATGGGCTCCTCATGGAAGTGAGGAGCACGCGTAAAAAACCATGGAGATGCTAACTACGGATTGTGCAGTTTTCCATACAAACCCTTTCATTTCTCAGCTGAGACCCCCTATCTAAGTAGTAGGCCCCAGTCCCCTCTTGCCTTCCCACATGGGTCCCTGCTGCTGCGCTGGCATAGCAGAATCTGTTTCCACATCTCACCATGTTGGCCTGCCTTCAGGCTTTGGTGGTAACATGGCCCAATCCATCCAAGGCAGAGCAGGCTGCATGTACAACTATTAATCACTTCTTTTCTGTTTCTCCATTTTCTTTTCTTTTCTTTTCTTTTCTTTTAAAAAAACAGAGTCTCGCTTTGTCACCAGGTGCCAGGCTGGAGTGCAGTGGCATGATCTTGGCTCGCTGCAACCTCCGCCTCCCGGGTTCAAGCAATTCTCCTGCCTCAGCCTCTGAGTAGCTGGTATTACAGGCACCGCCACTGCGCCCAGTATACAAATACTTTTTGTATTTTAGTAGAGATAGGGTTTCACCATGTTGGTCAGGATGGTCTCAGTCTCTGGACTTCATGACCCACCTGCCTTAGCCTCCAAAGTGCTGGGATTACAGTCCACTTTCATTATTAAATCTGATGAACTGTGAACTATTCCTGTACCTGTACGTGGTTCAAACCTTACGGCAAGAATCCGTAACTGTGTGTCTCTGTTTACCCCTCTAAATGGAGATGAGTCCCATTTGTCCATACTTCCCTGTTATGGGCTCAGTCATGCCCCCATAAAACTCATGTTGAAGTCCTAATCCCCAGGACTTCAGAAGGTGACTGTGTTTTCGAAATGCATCTCTAAAAAGATAATGAAGTTAAAGTGAAGTCACTGAGATGGGCCCTAATCCAATCTGATGGGTGTCCTTATACGAAGAGGAGATTAGGACACAGACAGGCACAAGGACAACCATGGGAGGACACCGGGAGAGGACGGCCACCTACAAGACAAAGAAGGAGGCTTGGGAGGAACCAGCCCCACCGACACTTTGATCTTGGACTTGCAGCCTCTGGAACTGTGAGAAAATAAGTTTCTGTCATTTGAGAGCCCAGTCTGTGGAGCTTCACTGTGGCAGCCTTAGCAAATGAACGCATGATCTAACAGGAGCCAGCTAACAGGGAGAAGGACATGCCACATGGTCCCCGGAAACATGGTGTCCTTGGGAGCTACTCAGGTTGGTTCATTTAATCATTCATCCAACAAATACCTATGATATATCTGGCACCAGGAATATACAGTAAACACTAACAGCCAGAGACCTCTGTGGGGCTTAGTATTTTAAAACTTAGGATATTTTAATGACTAAGTCACATCAGGCAGCACATAAGACTTATACTTAAACCATATTTTGTGAAAAATCAATCTAAGGTCATTTATTATTGCCATTATAAATTATTATTTAAAAAATAAAACCACATATAAGTTTATAAATATATTTCTCATTTTAAACCAGTAAAAAATAAATAGGCAATGGGTCTCTTTATCTGTTACTACATTATAAGTAAGCAAAATACTTCTAATGTGTTAGGTTATTATCTCAAACACATCAATCTAGTCTAAGCGGGAAAAGGGAAAAGCCTAGTTATCGTAACACACAAATGCACACAGGCAGCTGTACCGCATACACACTTCACACAGCGCCTACTGCCTAGCACGCACTGCACATGAATACACACTTTGCAAACACATACATGTACATACGTATGTTTTGACTTTGTGTTTTCAGGAGGCAATAATGTCACATCAAAATAAACTTGCTGAGTATATCTGAAATAAATAGCAGAATTTTTAACTGCCTATGAAATTAATTTCCGAGAATACACTCCAGCCCTTTCAGTCTGTGTAGTGTGCAATTTTCTAGTTAGTCTCTTTTATGTGCCGGGTAACAAGGTTGAATTGGTGCAAGATAGTCAAAACAAGGGGCCAGGCTTGGCTTGGTTGGGAGGTGGGAGACTGGTGGCACTTTGAAGCGGATTGAGTGGTGGGGGACCTGGAGTTGAGGGATGGCCGTGAAGGCCATGGGTCAATCTGAGGTTAAAAATGAAAGTATGGAACAGGAAGACCAGGCAGAGGCTGCAGCTGGGGGCAAGGCTGGTCAGCGGCTGTGCTTGTGGATGGCACTGTTTGCCTTGGGGCCTCCTGGAGGCTTTCTGAAATGTCATTCTCAAGGGCAGGCCTTTGTCTGGCTTGAAGCTGTTGCTCCGTCAAAGCACTGGCTGATGCAGTTTAGAGACCAAGCAAGGAGATTCTGCACATCTGGACTCGTGGAATTACTCTTAGTTCCTCCTTCGTTGTTAATAATTTAAGAAATGAAGATGCGTGCATGTCCCCTCTTGCCACTCTTGCACATACAATTAATTGCAGCAGAGCTCAGGGTCTAATCCCATCATTTACACATCCTGGTACCTATGGATGTGTGCTAAACATCACTGATGGACTACTTTATCGCTACATGAAAGTGTCTAAGCATAAAGAAAGAGGAATAGGATGAGTTGGACACCCACGTCTAGCTGCTGCATACCTTAGTAGTTGATAACTTGTTGCTGTGGCACTTTTGCTAAAGCATCTGGGATGAATTAAGGATGTTACAGATGCCAGGGCACCTGGTCCTGTAAAGCTGCAGTGTTTACCTTTCCAAAATCAGGGAAGCCTTCCCGGGTAAATGCAATGCCACTATCACACAGATATGGTTTGGCTTTGTGTCCCCACCCAAATCTCATCTTAAATTGTAGTTCCCATCATCCCCCCATGTCATGGGAGGGACCTGGTGGGAGGTAATTGAATCATGGGGGCAGATACCCTCATGCTGTTCTTGTGATAGTGAGTGAGCTCTCATGGCTTTGAAGGGGCTTTTCCCCCTTCACTCTGTACTTCTCCTTGCTGCTGCCATGTGAAGAAGGACATGTTTGCATTCCCTTCTGCCATGATTGTAAGTTTCCTAAGGCCTCCCAGCTGAACTGTGAGTCAGTTAAACAGCTTTCCTTTGTAAATTAGCCAGTCTTGGGTATGTCTTTATCAACAGCATGAGAAAAAACTAATGCATACATCAAACAGAATTCATAATTACCATCCCAATCTCAGTCTATATTCACTTTTTGCTCATTGCACCCTGAGGTTGATTGATCACTCCATTTTTGCTTTGATTCTGTGTCTGGCATTGTGATTTTGGACAAATTCCCTAGGTCTCATTCTTTATCTGTTACTTTCTATATGGCAATAATAATATTTGTGTTTCCTGTGTTAGAGGAATTTCATGAGAATCTGAAAAAACATTTGGAATCCCTTTGACATTTGGAATCCCTGAAAGTACTATTCTAACTTCAGGCATGATTTTTATTTGAAGCTGAGATTTCTCAGGGATAAAGAAAGTGGAACTTCTCACATTAGCTGTCACTGCAATGGAGATGATATGTGTTTAAGAGATGCCTGTGTGCTGGGGGACTCAGGTAGCCCACACATTGCCTCACAGAACATGATCCCCCATGCTGGAAGGGCACACAAATGGAAGCCAAGGAGAAAACCGCAGCTTTGTGGATGATGGTTCACAGCATGGTCTGATAATTGTTACCCATGATCAAGCCAGCTGGGTCTGACAGGTGGCAGCAGAGTGCCTCAACACGTTTGTTCATGTCCCTCCTCCTAGAGCTTCTCCAGTTTTGCTTCCATCAAGAGAAAGCCTCCAACCACACCAGCCCACAATAGTCTCCCCAGCTTGAACCCGAGTTCTTCACTTTAACTCAGAAATGTGACATTTACCATAAAAGCTTACCTTATGAAATCTGGTACACCTCAAATCCTGCATTTTGTTCAGGGTGTTGTATCTCTGCAAGTAAACTATCAGCCCGCAAAAGGCAAGAGTTGATTCCATACGCACTTTTTACGTCTCAGAAAGTCTCCATGCTGATCTGAGTCTGTGCTAGTCACAGCTCATAATTGTTGCTCAGTAAGTGAGAAAACCCTTCGTGCCATTTTTGAATAGGGGTCAAAGAATTCGAGAGGAACTCCAATCTTATAAATAATTTTGATTAGTATTATCCTTAAAAGAAAAACCTAAAACACATTTTGGATGACAAAATATGGCATAAGGCACCTGGCTTCTCTGATTGCTGTTCTTCTGGGAAATATTTGGCAATCTTTACTTCCTTGAAGAATTTGACCTCAGTTTAAAAACCAAAGGCGTTAAGGACAGGGGGTGGAAGCCCTCCATGGAACCCTTCCACGGGCATAGTTTCGGAGGAGGAACAGCTCTGCCAGGTAGAAATGCAGGATTCAGGACAAGACCAAGGTCTTTTAATGATTAGCTTGGCCCAACAGCACGCACACGTGGAAAACCAACACAGCCCCTAAGCCGTGGCCACGTCTCCTTGCTTCACAACACCTCCTCCTGAGGTTTTATCCTGCGTCTCTCGCCATCTGCCATCATTAACATTTACCGAGCTCTGAGCGGAGGAGACAGTGCACATCTGCACGTGGTGACTGAGCACCTGCGTTGGGCCTGAGTACTGTCCATGGCTTTTTCTAACTGACCAGCCATCTCAAGGCTCGACTTCCTCAAATGGGAAAAGGGGGTAACAATGGTGCCCCTCTTGTAGCTTGTTGAGATCATTAAATGGGATGATGTGGGTGGAATGGTTAGTATAGTGCCTGGCACATAGTAGGTGCCCAGCAAACATTAGTATTTTCATCACTGGAAAATGAAGAGAAGGGTTTTTCTCTCTTACCGAGTACACATGTTGTGGCATTGGGTTGCAGCCTGGAAGCAGGTGTGTCAAGCATGGCTCAGCTAATTATTAAGTAGAGGGGAGCCGAATTGACTCAGGGAGGCGGGCAGTCCCAGGGGATGAGAAGGAAGGTGGAGACCGGAGTTTCAGTCCTGGGACCGCCACTTACTGGACTGAGGAGTGAGGAAGTAGAATCCTGGTTCCCACTTCCTTACTCTCGATGCGAAGGAGCAGATCTGATGAGTGGTTCCCAATATCTGCTTTGCAACATGAAGCCTGTAAGATGCTCCATGGAAAAAGAGCCTCATCGTCAGACAGACTTGGGAAACGCTGAACCTTTTCTTTTCCTCTTGGAGAATCACATATTTAAATGTCCTGACATAGAGAAACCTGTGTAATTTGGTGAAGCTCAGAATTTTTCAAAATTATTTGCCTATGGATCCCCCGACCTCTCTGCCTGTTGTGTATGGTATTCTTCCACATTTATGGAGTCTAATGTCTCATGACGCTTACTTTCAAAATTGTTGGCCCGGAGGATCTGGAAATCCCCTTTAAGAAGCCTATTTTTGGGCATAATTCAAGGTTAACGACTCCTGCTTATCTCCCTCATAATTCTTTTTCTGATCCTCTCATTCGCTGAGATCCTTCCCAGTGCTTATGTCTTCCCCATAACTTCAGGGTAAGCTGCATTTCTGTTTTATTTTTATTTACTTTTTTTTTTTTTTTGCCATTCTTATGGTGTTGTTAAGAAAGTTCCTAGAAAGTTAAGTTATACCATCCTTCAGTCTCTTGTTTAGATTTTGCAAAAGTATATGTAATATCAGGGCTTCTAAATCTAACTTCATGTGAAAAATAAAATTATAAAGCTCTTCTGAAACATAAATGGAATTATTAATATTCTATGAAGGAGAAGAAACTGGGACCACAAAATGAGCATCAGCAAACAGCTGTGAGTTGAAAATACACTTGTGTGGCCTGACACGTGGCAACTGAGAGCAACAGTGGGTAATGAGAATATACTTATTTTGTTCTTAGGAGTCAGAATTTTGAGAGGAAAAGAGCAATGGCTCTAGTTATTAATAGCTTCCTTTATTGATAAAGGAATGAATAAAGGAAGTTATTAAAATTTCCTTTAGCTACAAACCCAGTTTTTAATGTAAAGATTTAACTAGTAAACCTACTGTAATGATCTTTAAAAACCCACAGACCACCACAGCCTATGGAAGATTAAAATTATTCTAATATTTACAAAACGCCAAGAGGGGAGGTGGCCAAGGTCATGAGGAGCTGCCTGTGGAGCCCAGTCCTAGCACACGAGCTCGATGCCAGCCTTGTTGAACTAAACACAGGGAGTGCTCAAGCACCCATATCTGCCGGAGCTGAGGGGCGACCAACCAGGGACCTGATTTTTTTTCTTTGTCAGTTGTAAAACTTTGTCAGAAGTATAAACTCTGCTGTTATTTTTGTCATAGGAAACTCTAGCCGGTGAGCAAAGTCCTGTCTTTCTTGTGTGAGTGAGTATCTTGCAGTTTGCCTGGATCATGATCCTGGAAGCAAATTTCATTTTGTCTGTGAGTTTGCTCAAATCGAGTACGTGTGGGGTGGGCTGACCGATGGGGACAGTCCTCCCTTGGCCACTAAGGAGATGAATGAAACAAACCCTGAAGCCTCAGTTTGCCTGAATGGAAGGTGCAGAGAATAGAAGCTCTGGGGCTCCGTCCATGCGACTGGCACATGCAGCTCATGGTTCGAGGTTTGGCAGACGCACTTGGTAAATGCCAGTGATCAGGATGACGATGAACTCGGATATGAAGAAAAATAAAAATGCAACAGGTGACACCCTTTGCTGAGAAGAAGCTTACCTCTTTCTAATAACAATGGAGGCCCCCCAAATTATATTTAATTGAAGTACTTGTTTATTTCAATTCTATATTCTCTATAAGGAGAAATCAGGGGTATCCCAGCCCTACTAAAGATGAATGAGAACATTATAGGTGAGCCAAGAAACGCGAACCAAGGAGCATCTGGTAAAGAATGTTCTGTGGAACCCTCAACATACCACGAGCTCTGCTGTGCCCTGCTCACAAGTCTTACTACAACCGGCGATCTGTGGAAGGCAGGTAGAGCTTGCTGGTGTGGGCTGATTGTGCCTCTCCCAGATTTTGTGTCAAAGTCCTGCTCTCCTCAGAATGTTGCCTTATCGGGAAATAGAATGATTTCAGCTATAATCAAGTTAAAAGTGAGGTCATGAGGGTGGGCTCTACTTCAGCAGGACTGGTGTCCTCATAAAAAAGGGAACTTGAACACAGAGACAGATGCCCATGCAGAGAGAACACCGCAGGAAGATGAAGACAGCCGGCTGCGAGGACCGTGTCCCCAGCAGCCAAGACCAGCCCACAGGTGCCAAGCCCAGCCTCAGTGGGAACCTCACAGACAAAATGAAATTTGCTTCCAGAATCATGACACCGGCAAATGGCAAGATACTCAGTCGCCCAAGGAAGGCAGGGCCTGGGAAAGCTCCTCCCAGTCCTCCCTCAGGGCCCCAGAAGAACCAGCCGTGGGGTCACCTTGGTCTTGGACCCACAGCCTCCAGAGCTGCGAGACAAGGTGCTTCCGTGGTAGAAGCCACGGAGCTTGTGGCCTGTGGCTGCAGCGGTGCTCGTGCTCACACACTGTTGGATTTTGGTGTCGGTCCTCAGAGGCTCCCCTGTGAGTCACTTCTCTTTCCTCCCCTATGCTTGCCGAAATCACTGTCGCCCCAGAAGTTTCCTCTTGGTGTTTCATCCTCAGGAGGTATGAGCTTTTCTTTTTCACCAGGTCCAGTTCTATTTGCCCTTCATGCCTCAGTCCAAGGCCCACCTTCCTTTTGCCCAACACAGGACACCCCTTTCGCACAGTGGTGTGATCATGGCTCACTGCAACCTTGACCTCCTGGGCTCAAGTGATCCTCCTGCCTTAGCCTCCCAAGTAGCTGGGACCACAGGTGCACGCCAATATACCCAGCTAATTTTTATTTTTATTTTTGTAGAGGCAGAGTTTTGCCATGTTGCCCAGGCTGATCTCAAACTCCTGGGCTCAAGTGATCCTCCTGCCTCGGCCTCCCAAAGTGCTGGGGTTACAGGCGTGAGTCACTGCGCCCTGCCGGAACAAAGAACATTTCCTTGCAAGTTCTGCCCATAGAGATGAGCTGTGGAGTGTTGAGCAGAGAAAACCCCTGGTGGCCTGATTGGGCTTGGGAATGTGTCCTGGGAGGAACCTTCCACCAAGGGAGGTTGCCCTGTGTTCGCGGTGGAGTGTGGTCCGCACAGCACACCTTGTCGCTGTCACAGCTGACGGCATGGTGAAGTGGCCTCTCTCTGTTCTTTAATGCCCCTTTCACCTGTTCACACTCTTGGAGATATTTCCTTCTGGTTGGCTGTCCAGGGGCCACTGGCTCCCTGACTTCCGGGCTTTTATTTCAGAAATGAGGTCACTGGCTCTTTCTTTTCCAAGGGATTCCGCCACTCACACTATAAGGACACAGACAATGCGATCATGCAGGAAATACCTTTGTGGGACGTCACGCTGATGAAAGAAATCTCACAGCCTCCTCCGGGAGGCTGCTGGGTTGCGTTCTGCCTTCTGGCTTGAGCCTGGTTCCTGGGGTCTCTCCCCTCCACCGTCCAGGAGGGGGCCAGAGCTTCCTGCCTTCTCTTCCATCATTTTCACATCTTTCTCTGCCCTTCCATCCAATTTGCTCCAGTGAATGAAGCCCCAAGTCTATGCTGAGCATGGTGCCTGGTGCTATCCCAGGATATAAGATTCTTATGACTTTGTATGACTTAGCCTGACCAGGACAAATATGAATGGATGAATTAATAGGAAGGGCATGGCACTACAGAATCAAGTCCTAGAAAGTGCATGGCATTTACCGCCTCTAAAACTGGGTAGGGAAGAAGTGGTGAGCATTTTCTGGTCATAGAAGAAATAGAAACGTACATTCAGCTTTATTCATTTTGGCACTGGGATTTGTATTTGCGAGGGTTTGGGTTAAAGTTATACATCTGACGTTCCGCCTCCTGGTGGAGAGGAAGCAAATCCTGGTGAGGTCTGTCACAGCCTCCCGGGAGCCGTGCCCCCGTATCAGCCGGGACTCTTCATTTGCAGAGTTCCATGCCCACCTGGTGCTCAGACGCAAGTGGTGATGCCAGGAAGTGCTGATGGCAGGGCTGGGCCCGCCTGCCCACCACCTGCTTCTGTAGCACAAGGCATTATTTCTGCTCTTAGGCCACGCATGGGTCCCCCTCCCACCAAGGAGGCCCAAGAATGTAGATATCATGACTCATGGCACACACACCATGCAGCATGGGGAGTCATTCAAAACTCCACACTGTGTGATGCTGTCTCCTGTGCTTATGGCTCGCACTGGTTGTCTGTTTTTTTTTTTTTTTGAGACGGAGTTTCACTCTTGTTACCCAGGCTGGAGTGCAATGGCGCGATCTCGGCTCACCGCAACCTCTGCCTCCTGGGTTCAGGCAATTCTCCTGCCTCAGCCTCCTGAGTAGCTGGGATTATAGGCACGCGCCACCATGCCCAGCTGATTTTTTGTAGTTTTAGTAGAGACGG
>NW_022436996.1:2555417-2581324 GCF_009761245.1 Sapajus apella
GCCTCCCACACACAGCCTCCCAGATAGCCTTCCACACACAGCCTCCCTCACACAGCCTCCCACACAGCCTCCCACACAGCCTCCCTCGTGGGCCTCCGGTGCAGAGCTCTCTCACATGCCTCCCTCACACAGGCTCCCACACAGCCTACCTTGTGGGCCTCTGGTACACAGCTTCCTTTACATGCCTGCCTCATGTAGCCTCCTTCATATAACCTCCCTCACAGGCCTCCATCACACAGCCTCCCAGATAGCCTCCCTCATGGGCCTTTCTCACAGCCTCCTACACAGCCTCCCTCAGCAGGGATGGTGAGGAGGGGCTGAAGCTCAGTCCTGGAAGCAAGGGAGGCAGCTGGAGGGGGGGCAGGAGGCGGGAGGCTGGACGGGAGGAAAACTGTGACTTCCCATGCCTGTGCTTCACTTGTTCTTGGTGGCTTTTGTAGGGGAAGAGCAAGCTTTAATAATTATAAGAACCCTTAGAGAGCGTCAGTAGCTTGAAGGAATCGAACTTTCAAACTCACTTTCGGTTTCCTAAACCTTACTGTCCCACACAAGCATTTGGGCAAGTTAATTTTTTCCTTTAAATTATTTACCAAAAATAATGCCCTGTGAATGGTTTCTTGGGAAAGCTAATGTAATAGAAACAAAAATGTGTTACTGTTGGGAAAACATTGGGGGTTCAAACTGAAATGAAATCGACATAAGAGAGGCACAGTGCAGAGACGTGGCATGGCTGGGAAGACAGCTTCTGTATTCTCTAACCTGCTCATCTAGGTTCTGCTTGTTTGAGGCGAACATAACAACCTTTTCACCCAGTGCAATAATCCCTGTCTATTTCGTCTTGAGCACTGGCTGGGAATTAGCGGGCGACACATGAAAGCTCTGCTCTGCACTTGCAGACCCTTCTAATCTTGTTAGAAGTCGAAAGTCCTCGGCTTGGAGCTATTAAAATATGTGGAACTAGGAGACGTGAAATGCTCTGCACTTTGGGAGGATGGAAAAGCACCTGAAGGAAGGGGCTATCGATGTGGGCCTTGCAGGGTGGGAGGCTTTGGCCGGTGAGTGCAGAGGCAGAGGAGCATTACGGGGAAGGGTGCAGCAGGTGTGGACTGCAAGGACACCTGGAAGAAACCACAGTCTGGGTTGAGCAGCAGGGCCACATCCTGCGTGGCAAAAGGGCCTCTCTCCCTGGGAAGATGGCTATGAAATAGGACGCAGTACAAATGGTTTGAATGAGAGGCAGTCCTCTCACCAAGGAGCCCTGTGTGCTTATAATCACCGATGGCAGGAATCCAAGTGTGCACCCCTCAGGGGCCAGGCAGGAGGGACGGGAGGGAAAGGAAGCAGTGAATAAGAGACAGTTGAGAGGCACACATCTCAGGAGGGACTGGCTAGAGACACGAAGGTAAGGCATGTTCATTCAAAAAACACTATGTTAATTATGTTGTGGTATGAAAACAGAAGATTTGGCCTCTGCACTTGAGAAATTCTCTGTCACATAAGTGGGGGAAGATAACTGCACAAAGATTAGGGTTTACGGGATTGAGTCAAGGCAGGATGGCACTGTGCGTGGAAGGAGTGAAGGTGGTTAAGGGGCTGGTCAGGCAGGGAAGACACTGTGTGTGGCTTTGGTCATTCCTAGCATGGCGTGGCAGACGGAGTGCTCAGGAAGAGGATGGACATACAGGCTGAGGGCCGATGGCTGCTCAAGACCAGAGGTGAGGTTTGAATGCTGTCTGCAGGGAAGTGTAGAAACCACAGGAGTGGACAAGTTCTTAGATCAAAAATTGACGGGGAGAGAGGCTGAGGGCTGAGCCTTGGGAATGTCCACAGCATGGGCAGTGGGGAGAGGGAGGACCCAGAGACAGAGGTGAGGAACAGGCACTGGCGAGTCCCAGATGCCTTGGGTGTGAGCGCAGTGGTCATGAGGGTTGGGGGATGGTGCTGAGGGGCGCCCTGGAATTGTGGTCCCTTAGGGCTCAGTTGTAACCAGATCCAAGTGGTGGGTGGGGGGCAGAATGCAGCTGGTAGACTGGAAAGTTTGTTCGCAAACATTTATTAAGAGTCTTCTGTCTGCAAACTCTTGTGACAGCGTTATGTGGAATGTGACAATCATTACTTCAGCAACCCCTCTGTGAGGGAAATCCAGCACATTGACATAAATAACCATGGCACGCAGTGTGCAGTGACGAGCAACACAGTAAGTGCAGGTTGTCGTTGATGTTCAAAGGAGGGAAATGCTGCTCCGAGCTGTGGAAGGTCCCAGAGCAGAGGCAGAGGGAGGGTGAGGGGTGTGGGAAGGCAGGACATGGAACACAGGACATGGAATGGGGATGGTGTTGACAGTGTCCTGGTATTTTGATGGGATAGGATTTGAAGTCACTGGATCAGAAAGGCAAATCATTTGGAGCTGAAAAGCATAGGATGTCTGTGGTGACCAAGCGAATGGATCTGTGGATGACAAAAATGGGTAAGCAGGTGAGTGAGACAGGACCACACAGGGCCAGGGGTGTGCAGAGGCCCTGGGTTCCCAGCACAAGTGTCCTTTACTAAGTAAGCAATGTGGGGTTTTCCCACACACATACATGGGCCAATGTGGAGTTTTCCCACACATGTGCTTAGGTGCGTGCACGCGCACACACACACACACCCACCCACCCCATAGCTTTATTGATGTATAATTTACCTAAAATGCACCTCACTCCATTAGGGTGTACTATTCATTGAGTTCTGATAAATGTCCATTCCTGTAACTACCCCCACAATACCATTTCAGAATACTTCCATCACCCCACACATTCCCTCCTGTCCCTTGGCAGGTAATTCCTGCCCCTACTGGAGCCTCTGGCAATCACTCACCTGCTTTCTCTCTCAATAGTGTCACCTCTCCTGGAACTTCATGTAAAGAGAATCATATGGTATGGAGTCTCCCATGTCTGGCTTCCCTCTGGGGCTTGACGTGATAGAGTCATCCACACTGCTGCATATGTTAAGAGTTTACTTGTTTTTATTGCTGAGTAATATTTCATTGCATAGTTATACTACATTTTATTTACTCACCAGTTGATGGACATTTGGGTTCTTTCCAGTTTTTGGCTATTATGAATAATGCTATTACGAACATTTGCATAGAAGTTTTAATGTGGATATATTTCTTCATTTTTCTTGGGTAGATGCCTAGAAGTGGGATTGATGGATTTGTTGGTAAGCGTATGTTTAACTTAATAAGAAATTGCCGAAACCATTTCCATTTTCTACATCCAGTGATAATGTATGTATGTTATTTCATCAACTTAGCTAAAGGTTTGTAAATTTTATTGATCTTTCTAAGAACCATTTCTTGGCTTCATTGATTTTTAACTATTGCTTGCCTGTTGTCCATTTCATTGATTTCTACACTATCTTAATGATCTCTTTCTTTCTTACTTTGGATTTAATTTCACTATTTCCTAGCTTCTTAAAATGGCATTTAATATCATTGACTGTAGACTTTCCTATTTTCTAATGTAGGTTGTTAGCAATAAGCATACTACATTAGCTATGTCTTACAAATTTTGGTATGTTATGTTGTCATTTTTGTTTTGTTCAAGATATATTTTCCTTATGATGTCTCCTTTGACCTTTTGATTATAAGCATTGTGTGTATAGTTTTCACATATTTGGGGATTTACCAGAATATTTTTTCTGTTTTAATTTAAAATTTTATTCTGCTGTGGTCAGAGAACATACTCTTGGTGATTTCAGTCTCTTTAAATGTATAGAGACTTGCTTTATCCCAGGATATGGTCTATCCTGGTGAATGTTCCTTGGGTGTTTGAAAAGAATGTGTGTTTTGCTGTTGTTGGATGGAGTGCTTTCCAGATGTCAATTGTTTGATAGTGTTGCTCAAATCTTCTATGTTCTTGCTGGTGCTCTATCTACTTGATCTAGGAATTATGGAGGGAGGAGTGGTGAAATATCTAGCTATAACTATTCATCTATTTTTTCTTTCAATTCTGTCACTTTTGCTTCCTGTATTTGGAGCTCTATTGTTAGGTACATATATGCCTAAATTATTTTTTATTTCTTCTACATTGGTCATTTTATCATTATGAAATGTACCTCTTTGTCTTGAGTAATATTCTTTAGCTTAAAACTATTTGTGTGATATTAATATAGCCAATCTACTGCTCTCATATGTACAGTTTGCATTACTTTTCATGTTTACTGTTTTTCTATCTTTGATTTAAAATATGCCTTATGTAGACAGCATATAGTTAGATCTAGCCTCACAATCTCTGCCTTTTGATTGGAGTGGCTAGTAAATTTATAGTTAATGTAATTGATATATTTAGATTCATGTCTGCCATTTTGCTCTCTTGTTCTTCCCTCTTTTGTGTTAAAAATTTAAGTAGAACATTTTTATATATCTATTGATTTATTAGCTATATTTCTTTGCGTGCTTTAAAAATTATTTTGTAGTTTCTCTGGGGATTATATAAATATTTTAAACTTATCAAAATCTACTTCAAGTTGATATTGACTTTTTTCTGGTAAAATATAGGCACTTTACACTGGTATAGCTTCACTTTCTCCTCCCTTTCTTTGTGCTATTGTTGATACACACTCACACACACATACACACACACACTACATATAAATATGTATGTATAACATATTCATGCATGATGTATACATGTATAAAATCTATATGTATACAATTAGAATTAAAATATATATATTACACATATGTATATACATACACATATATGCACAAACATGCACACACACATTTCTATATGTTAAAATCCAGCAACACAGAGTATATAGTTTTGCTTTAAACACTCTTTAAAAGAAATTAAGAGGTAAAAAGGAAGTATATATTCTTGTATATTTATGCAAATTATAATTCATATCTACCATTTCTGGTGTGTTTTATTTTTTCCTGTGGATCTGAGTTGTTCCCTGGTGTCATTTTCCTTCAGCCCACAGGAATTATTTTACCATTGCTTGTAGTGAAGTTCTAATAGCAACACACTCTGTCTTTTTTTTATTGTGTTTATTTATTTATTTATTTATTTATGGAGTCTTGCTCTGTCACCCAGGCTGGAGTATAGTGGTATGATCTTAGATCACTGCAACCTCTGCCTCTTGGGTTCAAGCTATTCTCCTGCCTCAGCCTCCTGAGTAGTTGGGATTACAGGTGCATGCCACTTATGCCTGGCTAATTTTTATATTTATTAGTAGAGATGGGGTTTTGCCATGTTGGCCAGGCTGGTCTCAAACTCCTGACCTCAAGTAGTCCTCCTGCATCAGCCTTCCAAGGTGTTGGGAGGGATTACAGGTGTGAGCCACCACACCTGGCCTCTATCTTTTTTTTTTTTTTTAATATCTAGAAAAGTTTTAATTTCATTACCATGTTCAAATGATAGTTTAACTGAATATAGAATTATTGGTTGATAGTTTTATTATTTTTACACTTGAATATGTCATGTCTTCTGGCCACCATTGTTTCTGGTGAGAAATTAGCTTCAAATTGTATCTTTGTTTCTCTATATGTGATATGTCATTTTTTTCTTGCTGCTTTTGAGATTTTTCTCTTTATATTTGGCTTTGAGCAGTTTGACTATAATGTGTCCAGTTGTGGCTTTCTTATTGTTCATCCTACTTGGGGTTGGTGACTTTTTGTATCTATAAGTTAGTGTTCTTCACAAAATCTGGGAAGTTTTGTACACTATTTCTTTAAATAATTTTTTCCCTTCTCTCTTCTACTTCTGGGGCTCCAATTGCATGTATGTTGGTATGTCTAACATTGATCCATAGGCTGTGAGGCTCTATTCATTTTTCTTTGTTTTTCTTCTCTCTCTTCTTTGGACTGAATATTTTCTACTGATCTTTCTTTAAGTTTATTGATTTTTTTTCTTCTGCTACCTCATGGCAGCTGCTGAGCCCATCTAGTGAAATATTTATTTCAGTTATTTTGCTTTCCAGCTCTAGAATTTGTTTCCATTATATAGTTTCCAATATTTTGTTCTGTTTTTTATCTATTCACTCATGTTTAGCACATTTTACTTTAATCCTTTGGATGTATTTTCTTTTGAATTTTGAGCATATTTGTAATAGCTTTTTACAAACATCTTCGCCTCCTTAGTTCAACTCCTGGCCCTTCTTGGACTCACTTTATATTGATTGGTCTTTGTTTTTCTTCCCTGAGTGTGGTTTATACTTTTATTTTCTTATTGCATGTCTTATAATTTGTGTTTGAAAACTGGACGTTTTAAGTACTACACTGAAATGGCTATGAATTCTGGTTTGTTCCTATAGATGATTAGTTTTCCTGGACTCAGAATACAAAGTGTCTCCACCATGTGTACAGCCATTAATGTCTCTGTTTTGTTTTTCTTTTCGTTTTCTTTTTGGCCTGGTTCCTTAGTGGTCTCCTGGTGCCTGCATAGGTTAGCAGTCAGCCAGCGATTTGAGTAGAGGTCATGCTCTTCCATTCAAGCCGGGAAGGCTTCTGGTCTGCCGTGTGGGCTTTGTGAGGACTGCAGGGCATATTCAAAGGCACAACAACTTCACAAGTGTCCCATGGGTATAATTTTGACCACGCTTTCCAGCATCTCACACGGGTAGTTTGGCAGCAATGATGTGTGAGGAGCACATCTCAGCTCCTTCATGGCTTGTTTCTCTCTACAGCCTCCTCCTCACAGCTCTAGCTACTTTGCCTCCCCTGAACCAAGTCCATGGCTTCTGAACCAGACAGCCAGAAGCTTATGGTCAGAACCTACAGACTCTGTGGTTTCTGACCATAAAGCTGCACACCCTCCCCACCTGACCTGGGGAGAGGTGGTGTAGGAGCACCCCAGGAAGGAGGGCTGCAGGCTCACTGGTCTTACCCGAAGCAGGCTGGCTTTCTGTAAGTAAACAGTTCTCAAGTTGTTATGCCTTTGGTTGTTTTCCAATACCCAAAAATGGATGTTTTAAATATTTTTTTCCATTTAGTACATGTTGTCTGTGGAGGGAAAATGTCTAATATTCTCTGACCACCATAGTGGAACTAGGCTGTTTTAGAAGTTGCCTGGATGGTGCGTCAGGGTGAGGAACTGGGTGAATGTGTGAAATGGGTGAGCCATGGTGAGAGGCGGAGGAGGGGGCCACGCAGGAGCCGTCGAGGCGTGCTGGAGAAGGTGGCGAGGTGCGGGCAGTGAGACCAGAGCGGGGGGAGGAACAGACGGCATGGTGCGGCTTAACATGGGCAAGTTGCTGGAACTCACGAAACTCCAAACCAGGTTGTCGGAAGTTAAAAAGGCAAATACGAGAGGGCGATAACAGTACCTGGAAGGGAAGACAGGGCAGCTGACGTGTTACTGAAGGTGAAAGTGAGCTGTGCAACCTGGTAGGCAGAGAGGGAAGTTCAACAGAGAGGTTAAAGACAAAGAATGTAGAAAGCGATGTATGGTACAGAGTCTTGAAGTTGTGCTCACTTCATCTGGATGTTACATCTGGGACGCAGTAGCCTTTGCTCTGGCTTAGATGGTGACAAGCTGAGGAGAGTACCTTCCACATGCTGCCCCAGGATGCACACCTTGCCTCTTTGTTTGAGGGAGCTGGTACCATCGCTGCCGGAGTAAATGGGCAGTGGACGCTTGTCCTTCCAATGAATGCTCACTTTTCTTTTTCAAGAAAGAAGAAAGAATATTTTTCTTTCTAAGACTATGGATGCAATTGTGGAGACAGTGGAAAAACGAAGAATGTGAATGGCCAATTGGAATATTTGATTTGGATCAGTAAATGTTTATGTCATCTTAAGGAAGTAGAAAAATGACCTATTATGTAGTTGACATTGGTGAGGACATGTGAATTTACCATCAGGTATGTGTGTGTAAGCTCATGAGTGAGTGTGGGGAGTGATGAGTGTTTGACTGGAAATTGTGGGACCTGGATTTTAAGTAATTTCTCATCTCAGCCCAGCAGTTTTTTCATTTCCCCCAGATAAATTAGATATGATGATATCAAAAGAACAGCACGGATACATACTTTATAATGATTCTCGTTGTCTTGTTGGGGAATATGTATTTCAACAGATTTCTAGATCTTGTATTAGTTGTTCTTTGGTGTGTGTGCAAAGGAAAGGCTGCCTTGTAGTAGATTGGTGATATTGTTGCATAAAAAGAATTTTTTTTTTTTTTACATTTGTGATCAAAGCTTGAGATTTAGTTAAAATCCTTATGGCAATGAGAGTGCTTGGCTCTGTGTCTCACCCAAATCTCACCTTGAATTGTAATAATCCCTGTGTGTCAACAGCGGGACCAGGTAGAGGTAATTGAATCATGGGGGTGGGTTCTGCCATGCTGCTCACATGATAGCGAGTGACTTATCATGAAGTCTGATGGTTTTATAAGGGTTTCCCTCTTCACTTGGTTTCACTTCTCTCTTGCCTGCCACCATGTAAGAAGTGCCTTTGCTCCTCCCTCATCTTCTGCCATGATTGTGAGGCCTGCCAGGCCATGTGGAATTGTGGGTTCATTAAACCTCTTTTTTCTTTATAAATTACCCAGTCTCAGGTATGTCTTTATTAGCAGCATGAAAACAGATTACTACAGAGGATATTCAACATGGCTTCTTCTTTTGCTGAATTCCTGCCTCTAATGAAGGGTGTTATAATAATATTGGGGTGCAGTCCAACAGAGATTACCTGTAACTGGCCACAGAGTCCTGCAGATGGGGGGATTTGCGTGATGGTACTCAAAAGGCTCACCTGCTCCAAATCATGTTCCATGCCCAGGTGCTTTGGTGCCTGGAATTCTACCCTGAGGAATACCTTACAAAGAGTCAAGGCATTCTATTTCCTGGATTCATTTTCAGAAACTCAATGCTTCCTTGAAATGATGAATTACACTCTTGACACTGTAATGGGGATGAGTTTGTTTCACACTTTTTTGTCCCATGGGGCAATATTACACCATTGGTGCCTCCAGTGATGCAGGCATGGAGAGGGGACATGGCAGGAAGTGCCTCCATGTGTCACTGCAGGGATCTTGCAGAGCTGGGCCACCTGTGTCCTGTCTTCTCCCCTCTACTCTGACTCACGTACACTCACTGGCTCACTCATCCTGTCATAGTCAGAGTGACCATATATGGTCAGTGTTATATAGTTAAGAGTACCTTTAATTGCAAAACCCAGAAACCCCTTCAGGCTAGTTAAGATGGGGAGGGGGTTTATTGTAAGGAGCAGAAGAGCTTATGAAAGTCAAAGGCAGGGAATGAAGGACAGCTGGGTCCCCTGGAAGCTGAAAATGCAGATGGCACAGACAGGAATCAAAGCAACAGCCACGGTTGTGACGTCTTAGTGGCACTCCTCTCACCTGGCAGACCAGCTTCCCATGCCAAGGAATGACCTAAAATGGCCAGCCTGGCCCCAGTCTTTAAGCTCTCCTAGGCCTGGTGCCCACCTCTCACTTCTTGATTCCTTCTGTATCCATTGGCTCAAGTTGCTTTTTCTTTTCTTTCTTTTTGAGATGGAGTCTCACTCTGCTGCCCAGGCTGGAGTGCAGTAGTGAGATCTTGGCTCACTGCAAGCTTCACCTCCTGGGTTCAAGAGGTTCTTGTGCCCCAGCCTCCTCAGTAGCTGAGATTACAGGCGGGCACCACCACTCCTGGCTAATTATTGTACTTTTAGTAGAGATGGGATTTCCCCATGTTGGCCAAGCTGGTCTTGAACTCCTGACCTCAAGTGATCCGCCCGACTCAGCCTCCTAAAGTGCTGGGATTGCAGGTGTGATCCACTGTGCCTGGCTGAATTTCTACGAGAAATACTCTTATAGACTCAGCTCAACCTGGCTGGGGGAGAGTCCTTTGCACCTGGTGATCTTTTAAGTTGCTGTGCTAGAAGGTGAAGGCCACCGAATCTGTTGGTCCCTACCCCAGGATCAAGCAGGGGATTCCTGCAGATTCACAGACTGCAGAAGGGTGGGGCGGCAGTGGTGGCTGCCTCTAATGCACACTAAGCATTGTTCTGATTATGTCATTCATTTGCACCAAAAACTTCAAAGAAAAAAATCCTTATTTCTTGCAAAACTCTTTACAATGTGGCCCGTGGTGTTTCTCTCATCTCCCTTGCTGCGTTTTTCCTTGCTCGGGGCACTGCCTCCGTCTGCCCCAGCCCAGCTGCTGCAGCCCCGGCTGCCCCACTGCTGCCACAGGACATCTGCACCTGCTGTCTGCAGCCTCAGGGCTCTGCCCTCCCAGCCGTCGGCCTGTCTCACTTTACCCCACTCAGGGCTTTGCTGAAAGACCACTTTCTCAGCGAGATCTCCTGTGCACCTATCCCAAGGTGGGCTGAGAAGAAACACCGAGTGTCTCTCCATGGGGCTCTGTCTCGACTCTCTTGTACAGTCAGAATGGGTTATGCATTTTGGGGAGGGCGTCCCCCTTCTTCGGGGAAGACTTCCTAAGCTGGTCTGACAGTGAGAGGAAGGCAGACAAACCTCCATCACGGGACAGTCAGTATTTCTCAAAATGGAGGAGGATGTGAAAACCCAGGAAGGACTGAGGAAATGTCACAGACCAGGGGCGGCTAAAGAGACGTGTCAGTATCATGACAGCTGGACCAGAGAAGGACATTGGTGGAAGGACCAGGCGCCTGGACGGTGTCAGCTCGGCCAGCAATGGAGCAGCGTCGGGCCCCTGCTTATGCAGACATCCTGGCGATGGAAGCTGTGAAGTCCGGGGGAAGCCAAGTGAGGGCACTTTCTTTGCAACTTTTCTTTAAATCTAAAACCATTCTGAAGTAAGCTTGTTTTCATTGTCTTCAATAGTATATTTTAATCTTCTTTTTTATTGTACTTTAAGTTCTGGGGTACATGTGCAGAACGTGCAGGTTTGTTACATAGGTATACACGTGCCATGGTGGTTGGCTGCATCCATCACCCCATCTTCTACATTAGGTAATTCTCCTAATGCTATCCCTCCCCTGAGACCCCCCAGCTGCCAACAGGCCCCAGTCTGTGTTGCCCCCCTTCCTGTATCCATGTGTTCTTATTGTTCAACTCTCAGTTATGAGTGAGAACATGCGGTGTTTGGTTTTCTGTTCTTGTGTTACTTTGCTGAGAATGACGGTTTCTGCTTCATCCATGTTCCTGCAAAGGACATGAACTCATCCTTTTTTACAGCTGCATAGTATTCCATGGTGTATATGTGCCACATTTTATTTTAAAAAAGCATGTGTCCATCACCTTGAAATTGCTTTTGCATCTTCCCTGCTGAAGTGCCGAGGGAGGGGCAGCTGCCTGGTGGCCAGCATGGCCTGCCTGCCTGGAGGCTGCCTCTCCCACTGGCAAAGCCCCCTGCCCCTCATTGTATATTCAAGTCTCTCCTTCAACTTCTGGGGCCAATGCCCCTCCCTAATGAGGCTGCCCTGAACTTGAAATACAGGTTGCATTCTTTGCACCCCAGGACTCCCCAGGGACCTCCTCTCTGCAGCTGGGCACCAGCAGCAGGGGCCCTGAACCCCGCTATGCTTCTGATGGTGTCCCCAACCCAGGAGTGACGTCCATTCATATCTGGACTGCCACAATGTGAGCTGCAGGACGCCATGGGTGCTCACTGAATGGACAAAGCCGAAGGCTCACGTCTTTCCTGCAAAGGGCCCTGCCCGTGTCCATTATGAGGTGGTTTTGGGGAGAAGAGGCCAAGACCAGCCTGGCGAGTGGGCTGGGCTTCCCGGATGTTGGAAGCCAGAAGTGAATGATGGACACGCACTGAGACTGAAGGGTCTGGATCTGGATGAATGCTTTAAAAAGACAGTGTACGTGTTGCAGGGTGATGAATGGTCACCAAGGCGTCAGACAGAGTGAACCGAGGAGGAGAATGCCCGCCCGCGGAGGGAGAACTTCCCGGCCCCAGCAGAGCCCCAGGCTGTCCTGGCCTCCTCACTCTGGAATGGGTGACAAACACCCAGAGCACGAGGAAGGGGCGAGGCCAGCCCTGCAGACCCCACAGTCACAGCGAGGCCCAGGTGGAGCGTGACCGCGTGCTGGGTGCTGGCCTTCACAGAGCACCGCAAGCCTGTGCCCGCATAGCATGTGACGCATGGTTTGTGGCTTCCTTCTCAGG
The DNA here is from genome assembly GCF_009761245.1 of Sapajus apella. NCBI lineage: Eukaryota > Metazoa > Chordata > Mammalia > Primates > Cebidae > Sapajus > Sapajus apella. The sequence continues at coordinate 2,567,508 of NW_022436996.1, forward strand.
CCTGTTTCAGGGTGTGGGAGGCCTACCAGGAGACCATGTGAGCAGAAGAGAGGAGGACATTCCTGGTGTCCATCCATGGGGAACAGTGTATTTTCCATAGCCTGATGAACGGAAGGCAAATTCAGACCCAGTGTGCCTGAGCTGGGAAAGGTGAGCCGCCTGTTTCTTGATCTTGCAGTGAGTTTGTAAATGCAGACACGCACACATCCACCCTGGTTGCGTTTAGAGACCAGGCCTCCAGAGGCCCCATCCCCTGGGCACAGCTACTGGGTGGTTAGCGGGAGGGGACCGGGGGTCTGACCCTTCCTCACCTGGGGCAAGGCAGGCCTCAGCTGGCTTCCTATAGGCCCTACCTGAAGCTCCCTGAGACAAGCATTTCCCCGTGAGAACACTACAGTTTTATTGAAAAACTGAACACGGGGGACCCAGGGGCCAGTTTGCTACAAACTGTCAATGGGGACTAGGCCGGCAGAACGCAAGGGGTGTTTGCTTATCGCTGGGTGCCTCTCATGGAGACAGGAGCCCGAAGCCCCACCTGGCCTGTTCATTGTTCAGACGTCCTCAGTGCCTGGCACGGAGCGGGACTCAGGAGCTGCTGGGTGGCGTGTTTGGAAGGAATGGCCTAGAACCAAACTGTGGGAGGCCCGGATGTGTGACCTCTCCCCAGCTAGTCTTTCTTCCTCAAAGAGCAGAGTGCTGGGGAGAGGTCACGTTGCCCGCAGTGTGGCCACAAACGTTTGTTCTCCTCCCTTTCCTCTCCAGAGCTTCGGAGAGGTCAATGGTGACCTGGGAAGGGTGACACGAGGAAGGGCGGGCGCAGCAGGTTTAACCAGCTCAGATGCCAGGCTGGCAAGAATTAGGGTTGCTGGGTAAAATCCAAGATGCCCAGGTCATTTGAGTCCGGGAACCCTGGCTAGAATAGGGTTCTTATGGACTTGGGATGTGGGTTGGAGGCCTGCAGGCAGCAGCTGGTCCCACGTGGAAAGGTGTGTTTTTCACAGCCGCAGACCCGAACCCTCGCCTCCAGTGGCCTTCCGACAGACACTTGTTGCTGGGCACTGGTTAAGAGGGTTTAAAGAGCAGTGGAGCCGTCAGCGCAGTGCCGTCTTCATGCTGCCAGAGCAGCCTGGCTTGGGATGAGCACAGGGCGCAGGTGGGGAGGAGGAGACTGGGGTCTTCAGACCTCAGGTCCCACCTTTCCTGGCATTCTCCTTCCAGCTCAGGCATGAGTTACTCCTGTGGCTGTGCTCAGAGGGTCTGAAGCTCTGTGTTCTGACCTAGACCCTGCTGAGAATTACTGGAGAGAAAGCAAGGACTCGGGATTCGAACCCCTGCGTAGAAACCCTACATTGCTACTGCGGAAAGGAGGCATAGACGTCACTGTTATGTTGCCTTGTGCTGCAGATGGGCAACTGAGGCCGAGAAGGTTCAATGAGGTACTCAAGGGTGAGTCTCACGCTTCTCCTGCCCGATTGTCCCCATGCTCAGGGACAGATGGAAGGATTGGCGCTATTGAATCATAGCCAGGATCTGGCTTTCCTCAGGGTTTGAAGCTGGCATTTGTAAATGTACTTGTAGGAAAAAAATGATTGCTTCAAAAAGGCACGAAACAGAGGGAGCAATGAGAGAGAGATGGCGCTGGCAGCTGTGTTGATTTTTGAGAAAAGGACTTGGCTTTTACTCTGATACAAAGTGTTAATATCACCTTCAATGATACAGGGCAAATGAAATCAGCCGCTTGGACGTCACAGAGTTAATCAAATATGAAGAAGCGAAATAGACCGGGACATCTCACATCCCTGGAGTGATGGCTGTGTGGGTGGCCCGTGGGACTCAGAATCCCAGGGTCGCAGGGGCCTGAGGGGTGGAGCACTCGGCCCAGCTCCGCGCCGACCTTAGAGGCCGCTCTGGTTGGTCTTTGCCTGAGCTCATCACTAAGGGGAAATCCATCCCTTGTTTTTTCTCTCTCTTTTTTTGACAGTTAAAATATTTTAAATCAAAAAGACAGAGAATTAAAAAATGCTGACGAGGATGTGAAGAAGGCGGAAAAATTAGTATTGCCACTGTTAAAAAATAATATGGAGGCTTCTCACAAACCTAAAAATAGAGTTATGCTCTGATCCAGCAGTTCCACTGCCGAACGCAGAGCCAATGGAAAGGGAATTAATGTATCAAAAGTTTCCTCTTGTTTCGGTGGACACCCAGCTGTGGGATTGCTGGGTCAAATGCATCCCTTGTTTTCTGAAGCAGGTAATTTTTCTTCCCAGGAGGTAGTAGAACATTTGCTTAATTCCATTCACGTGCGACTTACCCATCACTGGCAAGCCAGGAGATTCACACCTCGGGGAGGAAGCAGTGTCCGTTACCCGAAGCCATCTCCATTCACACTTAGTTTGAGCTGACAAATTCTCCTAGTTCCTTTTCCTTGAGAGCAAAGCATTTATTTCCTATCTGCGGGTTGCAGAACTGGCACCTCCGTGAGGTACTCCTTAAGATTTTACCTGGAACACCCATTTATTGAATTTTTCATACAACAGTATTTTTTCCATATTTTGAAGCTGTAGTTAAAAAGGTAGGAGTCACTCGGACTTGTCTGCTGTGCTATGTGACCTGTGGTGACGAAGGTGGCGTTTGGCTGAAGAAAAAGACCAGATTCAGAATGAAGACTGTATTATTTTGGGCATGTTAGTTTTACTTGTTTTAAGAAAAAAAAATTATTTTATCCAACATGGTGCTATTTGCCTATTCCTTTCCTTGGCCAATAACCAAGTTACTGAAAACACCGTTTCTTCAGACTCGTTGATCACTGTGGCTTAGGAAGGTGGGAGACCTGCAGGTTCTGAACCGAAGGCACAGATTGGGCTGGAAAATCCAGTTTTATTTAACTCAGCAAATTTGATTTGACTCAGGCCCGGTCATACTTTATTATTATTATTTTTTATTTGAGAAGGAGTCTTGCTTTGTTGTCCAGGCTGGAGTGCAGTGGCCGGATCTCAGCTCACTGCAACCTCCGCTTCCCGGGTCCAAGTGACTCTCCTGCCTCAGCCTCCCAAGTAGCTGGGATTAAGGCACCTGCCACCACACCCAGGCCGGGTCACTCTTTATGGGGCAGACGGACAGGTGAATGGGATGTTGGCCTGAGCCTCGATAAACTGATAACAGGGAGGATAAGAAGGAACGTGAGACGGGGCCAGAAAGGACAGAAGAGCAAGGCCCGCTCCACGGGAGAGCGGAGAGTCACAAAGACAGGAAAGGTGAGAAAGTTTGACTCTGACATTTGGGGCAGCGGCTTTGAAGACCAGCATGAGGCCAAAGTGCATCTAATTCCACTGAATCTCTGTTGTCGTCATTGATTGTGGGATTGAAATAATATTTTGGAGCGTTCCTGCTACTTTACCTTGGAGAAGATACTTCCCAGAGGCCAAAAATGAGCAATTTTCTCTGCTGGTCGAATGCATCATCTTCACCTTTGGCTTCCACAGGACGGAAAGCAAGCTTACATTAATGCTTGCTATTGATTTCCAAATATGAAAGCAGTACCTGGAATTTTCAAAGCTTCTAAACAGATCTGGTACGACGAAGTAAGGCTTCTTCCATTTTCTTCCAAATGACCTGTAGAAAAAGGTGAAGAATCTTGAGTTTAATATCGTACAGGAGGCCAGCCCCATCCCCTGGTCATGCATTCGTTTTGGTGCCGTTGAGGTTTCTCTGTGGAATCAGAGCTTATCTGAGACCTGCCATTGGGATGTCTCGTTGGCATCACACACACTTGAAGCCTGCAGTAGTGAGGGTGAGTTTCCTTTTTACAGTAAACTCCTTTAAAGCCAATACGTATTTTGGTAAAAATGTATGTTTTAACAAATATCTAATGGGTAAGGAAGGTATGCTGCTCCCTCCGAGGTTTCTTCCCATCTGAGAAAGCCATAGGACGTTTTGGCAGAGGGAGTTGGCCAGAGTCAGAATGGGTCTGAGCAGTGTCACGCCATTTGCCGCAGAAAAGGTGATCCAGAATGTACACACCAGGTGGTTTCCAACAGCGGAACTTTTCTACAGGAAGTCGAAAATGACAACACAGACGTGTAACTTTTTATTAAAATCGCTGTGCTCTCTCACAACCAAGGGAGCTCCGTTCAGGGAATGCAGTTCTCGTGGGATGAGTCAGGGCTGAAAATTCTGGGTCAATGCTTCTGTATCTTTTGAAAAGACCTCAATAAGAAATCTGGGTCTCCGTCGCAGAGAACAAAAAACATTTAGATGCAAATATTAATAGTTAAGTCTCATGCAAACTTGAATTTTGGGACAGTGTTTCCAAAGGAATAGCAACAGAGGCAGCAGTCAGAACAATGAATGGGAAGAATGACGGGTGAGACACAGCCGGTGTGCAGCGGGTGTGCGTGTGTGTCTGTCTCTGGGTGTGTCTCTGTGTGTCTGCATGTGTCTGTGTGCATCTGTGTCTGTGTGTTTTCCTGTGTCTGTGTGTGTTTGCATGACTGTGTGTACCTGTCTGTGTGTCTCTCTCTGTGTCTATGTGTGTCTCTTTGCCTATGTGTGCCCCATCTCTGTGCATATCTGCGTGTGCACTTATGTGTCTATATGTGTGCACCTGGTACGTGTTAGTGAGCGTATCTGTGTGTGTTTCTGTGTGGACCTATGTATCTCTGTGTGTGCATCTGTGTTTGTGTGCATCTCTGTGTCTGTGTGTCAGTGAGTGTGCCTGTGTGTATGTACTTGTCTCTTGTGTGTGTCTTTGGGTGTGTGTCTGTGTGTTTGTGAATGTTTTTGTGTCTGTGTGTATCTGTGTGTCAGTGAATATGTCTGTGTCTTTGTGTATTTGTCTGTGGGTGTATCTGTGTTTGTGTGTATGCTTTCCTGTGTCTGTGTACCTGTGTCCATGTATGTGTCTATGTGCATATCTATGTGTGTGCACTATGTGTGTCTGTGTGGTTGTGCATAACTTTGTCTCTGTGTGTGTGTGTGTTTGTGAGTGTGTCTGTGAGTGCATCTCTGTCCATGTGTCTGTGTATTTGTGTGTCTGTATGTGTGTGTGTCTCTGTGTCTATGTGTCTGTGTATTTGTGTGTCTGTATTTGTGTGTGTCTGTGTGTCTGTGTCTCTGTGTGTGACTCTATGTGTTTATGTGTATCTGTGTGACTATGAATGTGTCTATATCTGTGTGTCTGTGTATCTGTATCTGTACGTGTCTGGGTGTGCATGTCTCTGTGTCTGCGAGTGTGTCTGTATTTGTGTGTCTGTGTGACTGTATCTGTATCTGTGTGTGTGTATGGGTGTGTATCTGTACGTGTCTCTGTCTGTGTTTGTGTCTCAGTGTGTGTCTGTGAATGTGTCTGTATCTTGTGTGTGTTTGTGTGTTTGTATGTGTCTCTGTGTCTGTGTGTGTTTGTGTATCTGTGTGTGTGTCTGTGTGTCTGTATCTGTGTGTGTGTCTGTGTGTCTGTATGTGTGTGTGTGTCTGTGTGTGTGTGTATCAGTGTGTGTGTCTGTGTGTTTGTACGTGTCTCTGTGTCTGTGTGTGTTTTTGTGTCTTTGTGTTTGTGTGTCTGTGTGTGTGAATGTGTGTGTGTCTGTGTGTGTGTTTGTGCATGTTTCTGTGTGTCTGGGTGTGTCTACATCTGTGTGTGCCTGTCTCTGTGTCTGTGTCTCTGTGTGTCTGTGAGTGTATGTGTCTCTGTATCTGTGTTTTTGTGTGTATCTAGGTGTGGATGTGTGTTGGTGTGTTTGTATGTGTGTCTGTGTGTGTGTGTCTGTGTCTGTGAGTGTCTGTGTATCTATGTGTTTGTGTGTCTGTATTTGTGTGTGTGTCTGAGTGTATTGGTATGTGCATGTCTCTGTGTCTATGTTTGTGAGTGTGTCTCTGTGTGTCTGTGGCTCTGTGAGGGTGTGTGTGTGTATCTGTATCTCTGTATGTGTGACTGGGGGGGGTGTCAATGTGTTTGTGTGTGGTTCTGTGTCTGTGTATGTTGGTGAGTGTGTCTCTGTGTCTGTGGGTCTGTGAGTACGTCTGTGTGTCTGTTTCTGTGTGTTTGTGTGTCTGGGTATGTGTCGGTGTGTTTGTGTGTGTCTGTGTTTGTGAGTGTGTCTGTGGGTCTGCGAGGGTGTGTGTGTGTATCTGTATCTGTGTGTGTGCAGTTCTGTGTCTGTGTGTGTTTGTGTGTGTCTGTGTGTCTGTATCTGTGTATGTGTGACTAGGTGTGTGTTGGTGTGTTTGTGTGGTTCTCTGTCTGTATGTGTTTGTGAGTATATCTCTGTGGGTCTGTGTGTCTGTGTGTGTTTGTATCTGTGTGTGTGTGACTGGGTGTGGTCAGTGTATTTGAGCATGTCTGTTTCTGTGTTTGTGAGTGTGTCTCTGTGTGTCTGTGGGTCTGAGTGTGTGTATGTATCTGTATCTGTGTGTGTGTGGTTCTATGTCTATCTGTGTTTGTGTGTCTGTGTATATCTGTGTGTGGCTAGGTGTGTGTTGGTGTGTTTGTGTGTGATTCTGTGTGTTTGTGAGTGTGTCTCTGTGTGTTTGTGTGTGTCTGTGTGTCTGTATCTGTGTGTGTGTGACTGGGTGTGTGTTGGTGGGTTTGTGCATGTCTCTGTGTCTGTGTTTGTGTGTCTCTGTGGGTCTGTGAGTGTGTGTGTGTGTATCTATCTGTGTGTGTGTCTGGGTGTACACCTGTGTGTGTTTCCCTGTGCACCCCCCCTTCCCACTGGGCAATCTGCCGTGCGTGCAGGGTGCTGGCCGGGGAGGGCTTGTCATCTGGGAGTGTCAGCAGACACCACCGCCATCCACGGCAAGCATCCACCTGCTCCGCGGGCGTCTTTTTCAAGCAAGTTCAGCTCACCTCTGCTGCTTTTGGTTTTCCTTTGCTTAATTGCAGGTGATGATTCAAAAAAGCCTTCACCTGTTTTCACCTGGCTTTCATCTTTTGCAGACAAAGCAGGCTGGGGCCTGGGCCTTGATCTGCGGCGTGCTCAGGCCCTGGGTATTAAAGGGGCTGGGATCACCCTCAGGCTCTTAAGGGTTTTTTTTTGGGTTAAATTGATGAGCATGTATAATAAATTGAAGCTTTGTTGTTTGGCAGATTTTTTTATGTTTGTTATTCTTCTATCAGTGCAGAGACTGGTGTGGGGGTGGCATCACCTTCTCTTTCCTCTCCACGGCTCAGATTTGTCTTGGGATCATAATGGACAGACTTTAAGACTACAAATCCTTTTGTTATGTTTATGTTTCTTCAATAAGAGTCCTAAATGCAGGTGTCCAAGTGTCTAGATGTCCAGTGTTAAGGTAGCCGAGTCTGTGCTGGGCTGAGGGATGTGGCCCCAGAGGACTGCTGCTGTTCCCCATGTCTTTCTGTAGAGCACCTGGCCAGAAGGTGAGGCTGTCCCACCCAGCCTCGGCCTCTCAGCACCCAGCTCCCTCCTGGTCCATGGCAAATGCTCAGCAAACTCCTGTTTGTTGGATATTGGGTGCTCATTCGTCTGCATGTTCATTTCATCTCTCGTTCATTTCTTTGGAATGTTATTTTGTGCAAAGCAGAACTGAAGGAATTTACGAAGTATAGGTATTGTGCTTGGGACCTACTTGCCTTGGAGAAGCACACCACACCTTAGAAAGACAAGTGTGCGCTGCCCCTAAGCCGCGACAGCCAGCAGTAATCAATTTCAGACACGCCTGCCTGGATCTGTATACAGACTGGACGGCAAGACTGCACAGCTCCTGTTTTCTCTGTGGAAAGGGGAGCGTTGGATGTATCTCTGAGGCTCTGTTACACACCAGAACATAAAATGACAGGTGTGTGTGTGTGTGTGTGTGTGTGTGTGTGATTGAGTGTGAAGTGCATGTGTGTACTGCTGTATTCATTTTGGGGTGGGCGGAAGGGAACATTTATCAAATACTTTCTTTTTTCTTCCAGTAAATCAACTCTTACTCTTGGTAGTGTGTGGACAGTCATGGAATACACAGGAAGGTTGTGTTGACTTTGTTTTCAGTCCTCACCCGTCTTCTCGGGTTGAGGTGATCGAACCCTGCCCGTACTTGCTAAAACGCTCCACTCTGTTCTAATTCTTTGTAAATAAAACGGAGCTCCCCCTCCCCCGCACCGCGGCCTCTTCCTGCAGTTCCATTCACTACCACGTTCAGCCTAATCACATCTCTTGGAAATCATATGAGAAAGTTATGCTGTTTTACTCCATCAGATTTAATAAGACTGGATGATTTCCAAGTACTAGGCATTAATCACACTTAAACCCGGGCCTTGATAGTTCATCCACCCGGAGTATTCGTGTCACAGACATAAAACAACCTGCTTTAATGCTCAGAGTCCTCTTGAAACTGAGCACTTGGCTCGTGTTAATAAAACCTGCTTTCTACAGAGGGGCTGGAGAGGACGGGGCATGGGGATGTTTACATCATGTAAAGCGTTTCATGGGTGCATTTTCTTGCCCTGTACTTTCTAAACCCAGTTTTAAAGCTTTGCAGAATTATATGAAAAAAATTATGCAACATGGTAAGCCTGGAATAAGGAAGAATTAGTCACACCTTGGCAGCACCCAGAGTTTGGTTTACATCAAAGCGGTGGAGAGAACGTTGTCCTTCTGACCTGACAGCTCTCCCCGGCTCAGGGCTTCCATTCTGGGATGACGGGGAAATTGGAGGTAACATTCGCCCATTTTCCAGCAGGTGGGTGTGATGTGCCCTCTCTTTACAGCTCTCCAGGATAGAAGGTGGGGGCTGGGGGAGACCGACGGAAACCCACACTCAGAAGCCTTGCCTCATCGCCCATCTGCGTTGGGTCTGTTCCTTAGACTGATTTGGGGGTTCCTTTGACGTGGCGTTCCTTTTACTGCCTTCCCTCCATCCCTGTGAAGAGAATACTTTCTAAAACGTTTCCATTGTTTTGTTTTGAAATGAACATCATGGCGTAGCAGGATTATTTTAATATTTAACCAGAGTGACAAAAGTTTTCACTTGTTAGTCTTTGGCTAAATATTCTACTGTGCCATGAAGAGAAATCTGCTCAGGTGGACGAAGAGTGTGGTGAGGACACCTGGGTGCCAGTGGGCAGTGTTTGCTGATGCTGGGGCTGCCTGCCATATTGAACGTGGCTGCCGCAGGCTCTGCCCACCTGGCTCTGAGACACTAACATTGGTCACACTGCGCACTTGAAGCCTCTAGGACAGCAGTCCCCAACCTTTGTGGCACGAGAGACCAGTTTCGTGGAAGACCGTTTTTCTGTGGACAGGGAGGGATAGTTGTGAGATGATTCCAGTGCACTGCATTTATTGTGCACTTTATTTCTATTATGATTATGTTGTAATGTAGAATGAATTAATTATAACACCATCAGGTAGAATCAGTGGGAGGCCTGAGCTTGTTTTCCTGCAACTGGATGGTCCCATTTGGGGGTGACGGGAGACAGTGACAGATCATCAGGCATTGGAGTAACAGGATCTGTCTCACGTGCAGTTCACAGCAGGCTTCCCGTGCCTATGGGAATCTAATGGCCTTGCTGATCTGACGGGGGGTGGAGCTCGGGTGGTAATGCGGGTGATGGGGAGCGGCTGTCAATACAGAGGAAGCTTTCTCACTGGCCCACTGCTCACCTCCTGCTGTGTGGCGCAGTTCCTAACAGGCACAGATAGTGCTGGGGAGAGCTGGGCACCCCTGCTCTAAGAAATACAAGATATGGCCATCTCTGATACAAGGTGGTGTGGAGGCAGCACTTGTGTAACATCGTGAAACACCGGGCAGTGGCTGCCAGCCGCCACGTGGCGTCGGCAGAGGATGAATTCGAGATGTTCTGAGAGCGACAGGCTAGGCTCGGAGGCATCCAACAGCTGGGGAGTATGAAAGGGAGGGAGGCTGTTCCTCGTCCCGCTCTGATCTCAAAGTCCCTGCTCTTGCCACTCTGTTCACAATTCCCCCATCCTCCCACGGGCCCTGGGCCTGGCCTTCTGCTGGCTATCACATGCTGCTGCCACTGGAGGATGTTCTTGGGAGAGTGTGTGTCCGTGTTTTATTTTGTTGGGTGAAGATCACACATGCAAGATATTCTGGCCTCAATCTGGGAATGCAAATGAGCTGGGCTGAAACAAACAAAAACACGCAAACACAAGCAGTGAAACAAAGCCTACACGACTGGGGCACTTCTGTTCACGTCGGGGCTGACTAACTTGAGGCATGTTAGGTTGCTGAGTAATTGTTTTGTTCTTCTTTATAATTCTCGCTGAAAAATGAGTCTCTCTCAGGTAGAGATGGAATCTATTTGCTTCCATTGTGTGAACATCTGAGATTCGCACCTGTCTAGGTATTGGTGTTCCGGGTTTAGGCGTTTAGCCAGCTGCGTATTTGCATACACATAAATCCAGTACCGATTTGAGATACACATACACATCAGCAAGTCGCGGTGGCATTTGGTGGCACGCCTTGTAGTGCTGATGGTGACACTGGGAGAGGGGGCTCATGCTACCCAGGGAGCTTGCAATTTGCATAGTGGTTGTAATCCTTCCTGAAAAATGTCTTCACTGACGTGACATCCGACTGGGCAATACCACACTGCATTGTGTGATTCATTCCTTAGACATTGATTTAAGAAATATTTATTGAATGTCTGTGATGAGCTGGCCACCTTCCAGCTATTAGAAATGGAGGAATGAGCAAAACAGAGCAAGTCCCTGCTGTCACGGGAAGGAGGAAGACCGAAAATACTAATAAAAAAGACAACTTATAAATAATAGAAGTTAGGATTAACAAGTGCTGTGAAGAATGAGCGTAGGGCAGAAGACAGGGCAGCAGGTAGCAGGTTGCGTCCAGTGTGGTCAGGGAAGGCCCATGGGTCCAGGAACTCCAGCAGACACCCTCACTTGAGTGAGTGAGGGAGGCTTGGAGGTAAGCTAAGGAAAGAACATTCTAGAAGGACAGTGAGTGCAAAGCCTCTGAAGTAAGAGTGTGCCTGGTGTGTCCAGGAAGCACATATCATTCTCCTTATACTTTTTTGTCCACATACATAATAATGTATTCTATGTATACATTATTGTCCATATAGATGTAATTTTAGTGTGACTAGGATGTTCAAGTATAAACAAATTGCCTTTCCAGGCAGATTTATAACCACCTGAGGGCTGGAACTATAGATCATAAATGTATCTTGTACTTTTTTAAATGTGTAGCCCAAGTTGAACTTATAACAGGTAATCATCAAATACATGATAAATTTGATGGAATCAGTGATTTAAAATATTAAATTACTGTTAACTGTAATGCAGTGAATATGGAGTTGGCATAAGGCATTTTGCCAGGAAAAGAAAAAATTCAGCCATCTCAACCTTTCCTTTTCAGTTGCCCCTTTGTTAAGATTTTGTACAGTCTCCTCAGGCTCAAGGGTAATCATTGAACACCGTCCCAAGCAATGGCCAAATACTGGATGTTTGATAGAAGTTTTCTCGCTGTAGAATATCTGTAAGATTACAGTGTGCTACAGTTTAGCAGAATCAAGTGGGCAGTGAAAACGTCCGAATTATAGCCAGTGACGCATAATGTGCATTTTGGAAATTAATTTTGAATTCACTGTAATTTTTATTAAGCATTTCACTGTATATGAATATACACTCCAACACATCACATTGTGCATCCTAAATCAGTTTTTATTTGCCAAGTGTACCTCACTAAGGCTTGGGGGGCTGGGAAAGGCGTGTTTTCCTTTGTAGCCAAGCTGTGCCCTGCAAAGGAGTGCATGTGATGCGGGGAAGGAAGAAAAGGCCCCTCACGCCTGTGGGGATTTCGGGCTTAGAGGGAATCTGCAGCCAATCACTGGGAAGCCGGGAATCCGCATGAGAGTCTCAGCCCTCGCCGATGTGGAAGCCGTGTGAGTGCAAGCTTGGGTTTCTCTGTATCATGTAGGGCTATGTATAGAAGAACATTCTGGAAGGGTTGCGAGTGCAAGGCCCTGAGCTGGACGGACCTTGGAACAATAGGGAATGTCAAGGCCACCCTCTTGTATTCCTGCAGTTCCCATTGTCCGCACAAACCTCCATTCATTGAAGCCGGCCTCTCAGTGATGGAAAGACAGACGCTGGGCTGCAGAGCTCACACAGCTGCGGTACGCCGTGAAGTCCCCAGGACCAAAGGCAATCTGGAGGAGGCAGATGGGGGCATTGGGGGCCGGGGGGCATAAGGAATGGTGAGGAGGGCTTTCTGGCCTCTTGACTTGAGTTTCCCCAAGTGGAGCCTCTTGGCTGAGGCTCTGAGTGCAGTCGTTTATTTGAGCAGACCCTGGTAAGCCTCAGGAGCAGCCTGTAAGTAGGGCCAGGGGCATGGTTTGCAGGGCCCAGTGCCAAAGGAACCTGCAGGATCCCTTGTAAAAAATGATGGAAAATGTTGAGACTGATGGCAGAGGGTGAAGTTGGGCTTGGGCTCTGTGGCCACCCACGAAGCTGACCTGTGGATGGGGCTGTGCTTCTGGGTGGGGTCTGCTACAGGCAACCGAGGCCTAATCCCGTGGGGACTCCTGAGGAGCGGGCATTTATTCACAACTCTCATCCCTTATGGGCTGTGGTCGAGGCTGCCTGGCGGGCTTAGCTCCCCTGCGCTTCTAGCCTGCCCTGCTCACGTGGGCAGAGCACGCTCCTGGGGCTGAAGAACGAGTTTGACAGACACACATGGGAAGGCTCCTTGCTTGTGGACTGTCTGTGATGCCCTCCAGGGTGGACTGGAGGCACCCTGAGTGGTCACCAGGGCACAGCTGTGGATGCCTGGCCTGACCAGCCCCCGGAAAGAAGCCACATTGGCCCAGAATCTGGAGCTCCTGTTCTGCTTCTCCAGGATGAGGCTTCAGGCTGAGGCACACAGCCTGGCCCTGGGTGGGCAGAAGGGGTTCTCGGCTCAGAGCCCAGACCCCACGGAGAGGGGCTGGAGAGGGGAGGAACGGCCGCTGGAATCCCCATGAGGGTCAGGGAGAAAAGCCTGTGTGTGGAGGCTCTGCATGGAGAGAAGGAGCTAAAAAATGGGAGAAAGAGGCCGTCGGCTGCAGTCCTAGTCCTTGTCCTAGCACTCTTGGGAATATTAAAAATACCCAGCAGAATTTCATTTAACATAAAACTACCATTCAGCAGCATTTTAACAGTTCCTGTGAAATGTGCAACCCCAGATGTGAATGCCCCAAGTTCCCAATCGTGTGACTATTCATTGCCTCAATCTTTCTTAAAAATAACGGATCGGCCATGCCCGGTGGCTCACGCCTGTAATCCCAGCACTTTGAGAGGCCGAGGCGGGCAGATCACCTGAGGTTGGGAGTTCGAGACCTGCCTGACTGACATGGAGAAACCCCGTCTTTACTAAAAATACAAAATTAGCTGGGTGTGGCGGTGGGCGCCTGTAATCCCAGCTACTTGGTAGGCTGAGGCAGGAGAATCTCTTAAACCCAGGAGGCGAAGGTTGCGGTGAGCCGAGATTGTACCATTGCCCTCCAACCTGGGCAACAAGAATGAAACTGTCTCAAAATAGCTAACAACTAACTAACTTGGATTTTGTATATTTGAGGTTTAGAAGATAATGTTCTGGGATGCATACAGATACAGATGCACAGAGGTGGGGCAGCAGCCGCCACAGTGAAGTCTGGCACACGCCTGTCATCTCACATGCTTGTTTCCTGGTGACGAGAGTAGCTAGAACCCCCTTATTTATGGAGAATCCCTGATGCAATAGAATCGTCTCAGCCGTCGCCTCCTGCTGTGCCCTGGCCTGTGGCTCGGCGTCCTGCATCGCTGCTGGTTCCTGTCCTTTGACCTCGGTTCCCCATTCCTGTCCTTTGACCTCGG